>NC_092086.1:67700613-68002801 GCF_045679555.1 Salvelinus alpinus | reverse complement strand
TTAAAGTGATACATGTGGGGTAATGAAAGGCCATAAAGCATTTACCAAGCTGTTGAGAAAGGAATACACTTTTCTAAAAGCAGCATTTACAGTAGACCTTGGCCTCCAAATGAACTGCTTTGTTTGGCTTCATTTCTTGCACATCATTGTTATGCGGAAATCCCTGAATTGCTGAAGTGATGCAAAATAGTATACTGTCAAATCTGCTGACAGGAAACACTGTTTATTTCCCCTCACGGGGCCACATTTACTGTACAGCTACACATTCTTACAGAGATGGTTCATGTCCATGAGTGGTTTCAAGGTTTGAGATATTATTGTGTTATTGTAACTGACTAGAGATTGTATGCCTTACACTGTGGATTCCATATATGTACAGTTCTGGTACAGAGCATTGGTTTGGCACATGCTGTTTCCCATTTATGCCAATTCAAATCAAATTGAAATGAGTTGAATTGAAAGCGAGACATATAGAAACTCACAGCTCTCTATCTCCAATGTGCAGTTTTGCTCGTCCAGTGGATATCGTCTCAGGTCCATCATACAAGCTGCTGTAGTGGTGATCCTGAAGAGAATGGGGAGAAAAAATACATTGTCAAGAGTCTGTACAGACCAAGGAGGTCACATTGAAGATTCAAGTGGTCCTCAGCACTGCCGATGGGATCCTAACTTCACTTCACTCTGTAATTGCTTAATTGCAGCTTTAGGTCCAAGGCCGATTAGTATAGTATGAAGATAATTTCCTCCAATCAAAATATCAATCAGTATCTGGGCCCTGGGTCTAGCAGATAACTACATCCTAGTAGCAAGGACACATATTGCTACTAAACGGCTTGGCTTTTTATAGCAGCGTCAGGAGCTTCTTCATAATGTACTGCTCTCATACTGTACCTTGTCAGTGTACAGATGAAGTCGACGATAACCATTAGCTGATATCGATCCCCAGTTAAATCAACGTTGGATCAATCTCTAGATTATCTCAACCTTATTTAGCAGCTATGACACTGCAGCAGCACTTCCAGCAAGATTAGACAATTCAAAATAAAGAGCTAATTCATTTTCAAAGTTTCCCAGACACGTGAACCAAGAAAGACAATACATAACAACGGTTATTTACCAGCAATGGGCATTATCGTCTTTTTCTGCGAACCAGCCCGTTTACAGTGGTGTGTCTATAGAGCAGGTGAGTAAGCCTACAGCTGCACGCGAGTAAATATGAACTTTTTATCTAGCCTGCTCTCATCATACAGTATGTTGCCAGATAAATAAGCAGTACATGACTACAGAAACATCAAACACGCCATACACGATTCTGTATCTGTAGGTGCAGTCCATGGGGCCACAGATTAAAAGGCCAAACCTAATCCTTTTCCCGAAGGTAGCATTCTTTAAATAATCCCACTGTGCATGCTCCAGGTTCCCCAACCTGAGAGGTGAATCACTCCCTAGCTAGCTGCAGGCCAGCAAGGCCAACCAGGATAGCTATTGGTAACAGTCCCACACTGCACTAAATCACTCAGCGACATACTGTTACGCTACATTTGTAGGATCTTCACATCGATTGGGGAACTCCTGTTCTGGTCCTGAGGAGCTGGGTGCACAGGCTTTTATTCCAGCCCATTACTAAACTAAGCCAATTCAAAATATCAACAATGAATGTCTTCAGTCGGTCGGGACCATGATTATCTGAATCAGGTGGGTATGGAAGGGTTGCAATAAAGGAATGACAACCAGTAGTTCTTCAGGACTAGATGGAGAGCTCTGACGTTGTCGGATCATAAGCGACCTTGTTGTCTAACCTGTGAGGCAATGTTGAAAGGAGCGGGTCGAGAGTGTCCATATTACTAAGGAATTAACATGGTCCACACACACCAACACAGTCGTGAAGAAGGCACGACAACGCCTCTTCCCCCTCAGGAAGCTGAAAAGATTTGGCATGGGCCTCAAAAAGTTATACAGCTGCAACATTGAGAGCATATTGACAGGCTGCATCACCACTTGGTATGGCAACTGCTTGGCGTCCGACCGCAAAGTGCTACAGAGGGTAGTGCGTATGGCCGAGTACATCACTGGGGCCAAGCTCCCTGCCATCCAGGACCTCTATACCAGGCGGTGTTAGAGGAAGGCCCTAAAGATTGTCAAAGACTCCAGACACCAAAATCGTGGACTGCTGTCTCTGCTACCGCACAGCAAGAAGTACAGATGCACCAAGTCTGGAACCAATAGTACACTGAACAGCATCTACCCGCAAGCCATAAGACTCCTAGATAGTTAACCAAATAGCTGCCCAGACTGTCTGCTTTGACCCTTTTTGCACTAACTCTGTTGACCATAACCCTTACCTAAACCTACATTAACCCTTACCTTCAAATTCAGTGGGGTAAGGATGTCCCAAGGATCCCGGATAGCACAGACCAAGGCTGAAATTCCTTAAGGTCATAGGTGAGAGCTTACTGTATACAGTGCATATGGAAAGTATTCAGACCCCTTGACTTTTTCCACGTTGTGTTATGTTACAGCCTTATTCTAAAATCTTCACACAATACCCCATAATGAGAAAGCAAAAGCCGGTTTTATAATTTTTTGCAAATGTTTTAAAAATAAAAAACTGAAAAAACATATTTATTTAAGTATTCAGGCCCTTTGCTATGCGGCTCAAAACTGAGCTCAGGTGCATCCAAAGAGCTCTGATACGGGATTGTGTCGAGACACAGATCTGGCGAAGGGTACCGAAACATTTCTGCAGCATTGAAGGTCCCCAAGAACACAGTGGCCTCCATCATTCTTAAATGGAAGAAGAATGGAACCACCAAGAATCTTCCTAGAACTGGCCTCCTGGCCAAACTGAGCAATCGGGGGAGAAGGGCCTTGGTCAGGGATGTGACCAAGAACCCGATGGTCCCTCTGACAGAGCTCCAGAGTGCCTCTGTGGAGATGGGAGAACCTTCTAGAAGGACAACCATCTCTGCAGCACTCCACCAATCAGGAATTTATGGTAGAGTGGCCAGACGGAACCCACTCCTCAGTAAAAGGAACATGACAGCTCACTTGGAGTTTGCCAAAAGGCACCTAAAGGACTCTCAGATCATTGAAACAAGATTCTCTAGTCTGATGAAACCAAGTTTGAACTCTTTGCCTGAATGCCAAGCGTCACGTCTGGAGGAAACTTGGCACCATCTCTACGGTGAAGCATGGTGGTGGCAGCATCATGCTGTGGGGATGTTTATCAGCAGCAGGGACTGGGAGACTAGTCAGGATCGAGGGAAAGATGAACTGAGCAAAGTACATAGAGATCCTTGATGAAATCCTGCTCCAGCATGCTCAGGACCTCAGACTGGGGCGAAGGTTCACCTTCCAATAGGACAATGACCCTAAGCACACAGCCAAGACAACGCAGGAGTGGCTTCGGGCCAAGTCTCTGAATGTCCTTGATTGGCCCAGCAAGAGCCCTGACATGAACCCGATCGAAACCTGAAAATAGCTGTGCAGCAACGCTCCCCATCCAACCTGACAGAGCTTGAGAGGATCTGCAAAGAAGAAAGGGAGAAACTCCCCAAATACAGGTGTGCAAAGCTTGTAGCATCATACCCAAGAAGACTGTAATCGCTGACAAAGGAGCTTCAACAAAGTACTGAGTAAAGGGTTTGAATACTTATGGAAATGCGATATATCCTATTTTTATTGTTCATATATGTGCATACATTTCTAAAAAACTGTTTTTGCTTTGGCATTATGGGGTGTTGTGTTTAGATTGATGAGGGAAAAAAACGATCTAATACATTTTAAAATAAGGCTGTAATGTAACAAAATGTGGAAAAAGTCAAGGGGTCTGATTACTTTCGAATGTATTGTATATTCTTATTGACACAGAGCCCACTAACAAAACATAGATACCAGGAGAGAAAAGATGAGGGTGATGGTGAGAGACGGTTTGGGAGTATTCAGCTCCGAGTCAAATCTATTTTTATCTCGTAAAGAATCAGCTGTGTAGTGCTCGGGCAAAAAACTAAACGTGCACCCAGGGACGGGCCCCAGGACCAATTTTGGTAACCCTGGAAGTCTACTGGCATAACTCAACAAGAACAAAGCAAATGGATGATGTGAATACTTGCAAAATAACTATTTGAGATCTCGAAATCAACTTCTCGTGCCCTCTAGTCAGTGTTCTGAAGACAACATAATGACTGTGGCAATTAACTCGAAAAACAGAGCTGCATCGTAGAAAATATACAAAAATGTTCTTTGCAAATGTGCAGCCTATTGCAAAAACGGTCTAAAATGCTTTTTAAATGATGTACTACCATTATCATTCCAATATTATTAACATACCTGTCCATTTATTCTCCTACAGTGTTCATTATCATCAGAATTAAAGCATTAAAATTACTAATGGCAATCATATAGTCCTGGATCTAGTTATAGGTTCTGGCACATCCTGATATTACCCCAGGTGCCAAACAGCCATTAAACCTGAACAATATAATTCTTTATGCCAGATACTGGCATAAAGATCATTAAGTGTGCAGATGACAACTCCAGGGTGCTTTTATAGCAGCTTAAATGAACATTGCCAAAGGTAGAAGGATGCACAAAGCTGACCTTAAACGTTCCACTGGTTCAATCAACGTCGTTTCAATGTCATTTCAATGAAATTAGGTTGAACCAACATTGGATAGATGTTGAATTGACTTATTTGCCCAGTGGGTTCCTTTCCCCCCACATCCCAGTAGGCAGAAACATGACAAACTGATTGAAATGACTGTTGTTTCAACCAGTTTCTTGTCGTGAAGATGGTCTGCCTGATGAGGTGTTTAGCACTCTAGTCTGATCACAGAAACGATCTCCCATTTCCCCCGGTCTGTGTTTGAACCTTTTGCACACACTCCTATTTGTTAGCCAAATGTCTGACTGTGATGTTCTTTTAGAAAACACAATGCATTCGAAACACATTTTTATGGGCTTTTAGGGGTCTGAATATTAGGCCACCTTTGTTTACCCCGCAGAATGTGGAGAGAACGGTGTTTCAAATGGTAACTTTTTTCCAAGATGGCGTGGCAGTCGGATGTGTCTTTCTCCTGTCTGTCCCGTGTAAATAGTATTCGTATTTTTCGTATACATTTCGTATATATTTTAATTTCACTTTCCATCTAGGAACTGAATATACATTCCTACATTCCGCCTCACCCAATGTGGTACGGACCTGCTATTTTTTTATACTTTAGAACCGTAACCCCAATCAGAAGCTAGCCAGATAACTAGCTACTAGCTAGTAGTCAGTTAGCCACTGCTGCGGTCTTCGCCCTTAACTCGGACACAGCCAGCTTCAATACCGGGCCAATACCTGCCAGTCTGCAAGCACGATATCAACCCAGAGCATATAGGACTGCTTTTTCTCTACCACATCACCGGATTCCTGACGCAAGCTCTGGACAATTACACCGTATTATCACAGCTAGCTAGCTGCAACCGAGTGGCTACTACTGGCTAACACCTCTGTCCCGAAGCAAGCACCAGTTAGCCTTGAGCTAGCCTCGAGCTAGGCCCATCTGCCGGCTAGCCGAAGAGGTCTACCAGCGAATTCTTGGGCTACAATACCTCTTTTGCCAATTGGACTGGACCTTTTTTTTGCCGACACAGAGCCCTGCCAATCCATCACAACTGGTCTAAATCAGCTACAAGCTAATTTAGCCATTTTTTTGCCGCTGCTAGTAGCTTTTACCTTCTGCACAGACACCAGCCCTGTTATTAGCCTGGATATTACTTACCAGCATCGGACTGTCTCTCGACAACAACGCCGGATTCCTGCCGTAATCCCTGAGCCACTACTTCTGATCCTCACAGCTAGCTTGCAGCTAGCGCAGTTAGCGCCACTGCCACGAAGCTAGCACCAGTTAGCAAACACAATTCTACAATTCACAACCTCTCTTTCGCCATTCGGCTTGGATTCTCTGGATTCTCTGTCGACACGACCACGTCTGAGCAGACCCCCTCCGTCTGAGCAGACCACCCCCCGGGCTACTAACTTTAAACGCCGCGTGCTAGCTTAGTGGAGGCCTCCCTGCTCCATCTACGGCTGCCCCCTGGACACTATGATCACTTGGCTACATAGCTGATGCATGCTTGACTGTCCATTAATTCACGGTACTCCATTCTGTTTATTTGTGTTTTATCTGTCGGCTCTGTGCTTTAACTCAGGATCTGTGTGTAGTTAATCCGACCCTCTCTGCCTAGTCGTCGCCATTTTTACCTGTTGTTGCTGTGTTAGACTAGCACCCTGTTATTGCTGCTGTTATCTTACCTGTTGTTTTAGCTAGCTCTCCCAATCAAGACCTGCAATCACTTTATGCCTTATTGTATGTCTCTCTCAAATATCAATATGCCTTGCATACTGTTGTTCAGGCTAGTTTTCATTATCATTGTTTTGGTTTGCAATGGACCCTGTAGTTCCACTCTCCGTACCTCTGATACCCCCTTTGTCCCACCCCCCACACATGCGGTGACCTCACCCATTGAGACCAGCATGTCCAGAGATACAACCTCTCTTATCATCACCCAGTGCCTGGGCTTGCCTCCGCTGTACCCGCGCCCCTCCATACCCCTGTCTGCACATTATGCCCAGAATCTATTCTACCACGCCCATAAATCTGCTCCTTTTATTCTTTGTCCCCAACGCTCTAGGCGACCAGTTTTGATAGCCTTTAGCCGCACCCTCATCCTACTACTCCTCTGTTCCTCGGGTGATGTGGAGGTAAACCCAGGCCCTGCATGTCCCCAGTCACCCTCATTTGTTGACTTCTGTGATCGAAAAAGCCTTGGCCTCATGCATGTCAACATCAGAAGCCTCCTCCCTAAGTTTGCCTTACTCACCGCTTTAGCACACTCTGCCAATCCTGATGTCCTTGCCGTGTCCGAATCCTGGCTTAGGAAGGCCACCAATAATTCTGAGATTTCCATACCCAACTATAACACTTTCCGTCAAGATAGAACTGCCAAAGGGGGAGGAGTTGCAATCTACTGCAGAGATAGCCTGCAAAGTTCTGTCATACTTTCCAGGTCTATGCCCAAACAGTTCGAACTTCTAATTTTAAAAATTAATCTCTCCAGAAATAAGTCTCTCACTGTTGCCGCCTGCTACCGACCCCCCTCAGCTCCCAGCTGTGCCCTGGACACCATCTGTGAATTGATCGCTCCCCATCTAGCTTCAGAGTTTGTTCTGTTAGGTGACCTAAACTGGGATATGCTTAACACCCCGGCAGTCCTACAATCCAAGCTTGATGCCCTCAATCTCACACAAATCATCAAGGAACCCACCAGGTACAACCCTAAATCCGTAAACATGGGCACCCTAATAGACATTATCCTGACCAACCTGCCCTCCAAATACACCTCTGCTGTCTTCAATCAAGATCTCAGCGATCACTGCCTCATTGCCTGTATCCGCCACGGGTCCGCGGTCAAACGACCACCCCTCATCACTGTCAAACGCTCCCTAAAACACTTCTGCGAGCAGGCCTTTCTAATCGACCTGGCCCGGGTACCCTGGAAGGATATTGACCTCATCCCGTCAGTTGAGGATGCCTGGTCATTCTTTAAATGTTACTTCCTCACCATATTAGACAAGCATGCTCCGTTCAAAAAATGCAGAACCAAGAACAGATATAGCCCTTGGTTCACTCCAGACCTGACTGCCCTCGACCAGCACAAAAACATCCTGTGGCGAACTGCAATAGCATCGAAGAGCCCCCGCGATATGCAACTGTTCAGGGAAGTCAGGAACCAATACACGCAGTCAGTCAGGAAAGCAAAGGCCAGCTTTTTCAAGCAGAAATTCGCATCCTGTAGCTCTAACTCCAAAAAGTTCTGGGATACTGTAAAGTCCATGGAGAACAAGAGCACCTCCTCCCAGCTGCCCACTGCACTGAGGCTAGGTAACACGGTCACCACCGATAAATCCGTGATAATCGAAGACTTCAACAAGCATTTCTCAATGGCTGGCCATGCCTTCCTCCTGGCGACTCCAACCTTGGCCAACAGCCCCGCCCCCCCCGCTGCTACTCGCCCAAGCCTCCCCAGCTTCTCCTTTACCCAAATCCAGATAGCAGATGTTCTGAAAGAGCTGGAAAACCTGGACCCTTACAAATCAGCTGGGCTTGACAATCTGGACCCCCTATTTCTGAAACTGTCCGCCGCCATTGTCGCACCCCCTATTACCAGCCTGTTCAACCTCTCCTTCGTATCATCTGAGATCCCCAAGGATTGGAAAGCTGCCGCGGTTATCCCCCTCTTCAAAGGGGGAGACACCCTGGACCCAAACTGTTACAGACCTATATCCATCCTGCCCTGCCTATCTAAGGTCTTCGAAAGCCAAGTCAACAAACAGATCACTGACCATCTCGAATCCCACCGTACCTTCTCCGCTGTGCAATCCGGTTTCCGAGCCGGTCACGGGTGCACCTCAGCCACGCTCAAGGTACTAAACGATATCATAACCGCCATCGATAAAAGACATTACTGTGCAGCCGTCTTCATCGACCTGGCCAAGGCTTTCGACTCTGTCAATCACCATATTCTTATCGGCAGACTCAGTAGCCTCGGTTTTTCTAATGACTGCCTTGCCTGGTTCACCAACTACTTTGCAGACAGAGTTCAGTGTGTCAAATCGGAGGGCATGTTGTCCGGTCCTCTGGCAGTCTCTATGGGGGTACCACAGGGTTCAATTCTCGGGCCGACTCTTTTCTCTGTATACATCAATGATGTTGCTCTTGCTGCGGGCGATTCCCTGATCCACCTCTACGCAGACGACACCATTCTATATACTTCCGGCCCTTCCTTGGACACTGTGCTATCTAACCTCCAAACGAGCTTCAATGCCATACAACACTCCTTCCGTGGCCTCCAACTGCTCTTAAACGCTAGTAAAACCAAATGCATGCTTTTCAACCGTTCGCTGCCTGCACCCGCACGCCCGACTAGCATCACCACCCTGGACGGTTCCGACCTAGAATATGTGGACATCTATAAGTACCTAGGTGTCTGGCTAGACTGCAAACTCTCCTTCCAGACTCATATCAAACATCTCCAATCCAAAATCAAATCAAGAATCGGCTTTCTATTCCGCAACAAAGCCTCCTTCACTCACGCCGCCAAACTTACCCTAGTAAAACTGACTATCCTACCGATCCTCGACTTCGGCGATGTCATCTACAAAATAGCTTCCAACACTCTACTCAGCAAACTGGATGCAGTTTATCACAGTGCCATTCGTTTTGTTACTAAAGCACCTTATACGACCCACCACTGCGACCTGTATGCCCTAGTCGGCTGGCCCTCGCTACATGTTCGTCGTCAGACCCACTGGCTCCAGGTCATCTACAAGGCTATGCTAGGTAAAGTGCCGCCTTATCTCAGTTCACTGGTCACGATGGCTACACCCACCCGCAGCACGCGCTCCAGCAGGTGTATCTCACTGATCATCCCTAAAGCTAAAACCTCATTTGGACGCCTTTCCTTCCAGTTCTCTGCTGCCTGCGACTGGAACGAATTGCAAAAATCTCTGAAGTTGGAGACTTTTATCTCCCTCAACAACTTTAAAAATCTGCTATCCGAGCAGCTAACCGATCGCTGCAGCTGTACATAGTCCATCTGTAAACTACCCACCCAATTTACCTACCTCACCCCCCATACTGCTTTTATTTATTTACTTTTCTGCTCTTTTGCACACCAGTATCTCTTCTTGCACATGATCATTTGATGATTTATCACTCCAGTGTTAAATTGTAATTATTCGATTTATTGCCTACCTCATGCCTTTTGCACACATTGTATATAGATTCTCTTTTTTCTACCATGTTATTGACTTGTTTATTGTTTACTCCATGTGTAACTCTGTGTTGTCTGTTCACACTGCTATGCTTTATCTTGGCCAGGTCGCAGTTGCAAATGAGAACTTGTTCTCAACTAGCCTACCTGGTTAAATAAAGGTGAAATAAAAAAATAAAAAAAAATAAAACTTTGGAGAGTTGTGAAACATTTATGCAAGGTCTTGGTGTGACCCAAGGGGGACAGGGCACCTTTAAAACCAAATGACTCTCTGTCTGCGTTTACTGGGGCTTTAAAGGGCACACGCTGAACTGTAACACCTGTATCAGAAACACTGGGAGAGTCACTGAGTGCCAACACAGGGGACTGTTTACGCTCGTACAAGAGGTCTGCCGTAGATGAACCCAATGCTATCTTCAACAGCAGCATGATTCTACGTTCTGTATGTAAGACAGAATGATTACTTTGCCTATTCGTAGGGTCCAGAGTTTTTCTCAATCAGCTTGCGTGTTCAGGAAAAACTCTTAGCCCAAACGAAGTCAATCATCCACACAGAGGACAGAGCAGCTTTTATCACGCTGGAACTGTTTCGACACTGTAATACCAGTAATGAGTGACTAGATAAGATCAGCGTGTCCATCAGGCAGGAGCAGGAACAGAAAGCGCTGATAGAGAATGAGTAATAGGGAGTGGAGTAACTCTCCCTGGCTCTGGTCTTGTGCGTGAAGAGAAGGTGGACACCCACAGTCGGTGCTGCCAGCCAGCCACGGACCTGCATGGCAACATGGGTAATCGTCTAAACCCACCTGACGACACTGATAAATGCCGGCCAGCGGAGAGGCTCATCTTGGAGCCCAATCCTCTGCGGTATGGCACAGAGATAATCACCTGCTCCCTGCTTTCTACGCACCTGTCTCTCTCTATCATCCACCACCGTCCTCACACTACAGCCGAGACGAGGTCAACACATCCTTCAGCTCTGCTCTACACCACAGGAGTGGTCAGTGTGTACAACACTCTCCATCTCAACTTACAGTTTGGAGATCTGGGCCAATAATCCATTATAAATTGGTATATTGGTCAACCACTAGTTGATTTCAAGTAACAGTAGATGGGCCAACTGGGTGCACTGGGTCTTTGCGTCATATTTCCCATAAATCAGAATGACAGGTATTCTCTCATAGCCTATGTCGGGTAGCTACATAGTTGGCAGCAGCGATCAGGTAATTATTAGCTAATCAGGCTCAAATAAAATAAGTAAAATTACCATCTAATTATATGATGTTCTTGAGCACATTCATGGGGCACACTCATATTCATGTCCTTTATAATATCACATTTTAGCACAAACACATTGTTCGTCATCACCATCCGTCTCTACCAGCGAGAGATAATAGGCAACTTATTTGAGATCATGAAAGCAGACCAGAGAATGGTTGGTTGTTGCTCTCAGTGGTAGCAAAGCCAAAATTATTTTTGCATGAGCAAACGGCCGATCACAAGGATGTCAAGTGTAGAATTAACTGTCTACATGTCACAGACCTTCCCTTTACAGTACCTGCGATGAGCAACACCTCAATGCCCTAAACACCGTCTGCATTGCACTGTATTGTACCTCAATCCACACTGTGAGAGGGATTGGGGTTCTGTGAAATAGATAATCAGGCAGTGGAATGTCCCATCAGATAATCTCACAAGAAACTGAAAACCAGGCCTACAGATTCTCCATCTGAGCAGGCCTACAAATGATCCATCTCACGTCGCACCTGTCAATTATCTGTGTTTATATATAAGATACTGTAGCACTGACCTACAACACAAGAAAAAAAAGGTTCCAGAGGTCAATCCCAGTTTGATCCCTTATCCGATCGTTAATCTAATACAGGCACCATCCTGCCAAAAATACATATGGTAAACAGAGGTTAACAGGAGGGAGTATGGCACTGATTTATGACCACATACAGATTGGGATGGTATTAATGTGTTAATCTCATGTCCCCACAAAACGCAATGCTCTGTTTCTGTAGGTGTAGTAGTACTTAACAGGCCGAACTCTCGCATGACACAGAGACAGATCTTGTCACAAAGCCAGTTAATATCAATGAAGAAATGGAGAAAAAAATAAATTTTTGTCGTTTCAAATAACACACTCCAGAGGTTCTGTACCCAGGAGTGGCCTAGTTCTTTGAGCCTCTGAGGTCGAGATGAATGTTCTATTTCCGCCTGTGGTCACCCTGTCTTTGTTAGCAGTAATTTCCCTCCGATGCATCTGCTGCAGCTGATGTGGCTTCTGACTTCCAAGTGTTTAACCAAGGAGCAAATTGGCAGTTACTTGCCAGCAACTTTCTGATCTCTGTGTCAAGATGGAGTCAATGGAGTAGAATTTGAGCAAACGCCTTTGGCACAGTCTTCAAAGGAGTGTGTACACATACAGTGGTAGGCCAGTACTGTTAATGTGAGTGTGTGTAGCAGCGTCTGTATCTGCTTGTCTATCTGTGTGTGTGTTTGTGTGTGTTTGTGTGCGTGTGCGCGCACTTGAGCGTGGTCTGTGTCTCCGTGAATATTTACCTCAAGCATTAATTGATGTACAAAATAATTGTTCACGTTTCCAACATAACCCTCGGTTGCTTGGTTACTGACTACAAGCGGTGCCAAGCGAGCCCCATATGGCTGTCCACCTACTGTGACCTCAAGTGCCAGGCAGCGCGCCTGGACTCTGGCACGGGCTCAGTGCACATTATGGCAGGGGTTTTGGGTCACACTAGGATCCGGCACCCCTCTGGAGCTCCAGAAGTTTGAGGTCAGAACAGCGGCCTCAGGGAGGGGAGGAGGGCACCAGGGCCCGGGGGAAGGAGAGACAGACCCATCAAATCCATCCACATGTCTTCTCAACCCACGTCTACTGCTGTCTGTTCTGTTTTCACACACAGGCATCAGCACTTCTCCCTTGGACATATTTTCACACAACATTTTGTTCATTATGTCTGGTCACCTTGGTTTTCGTACTGCTGGTCTTTCCTGATGAATGTTTGGGACATGGGTTAATATATTTTCACATGGATAGGCAATACAATGCTGTTCAATGCTCAAGCGTCATTCCCCCTTTAACAGAGCAAGCACATCATTAATAGCGTCTGTTTATGCATGAAAAACATATAACGGTTTTAAAAAAACAATTATGAATTCATTCTTCTCACTTGGCATTGTCATTTTCTAAGCAGTGAGAGGGGGTTCAATTTTACCTCAAGTTACCTGTGCTGGGCACATGCGGTGCTAGCAGTACTATAAATTCTCAATATTTTACTTTAGAATTCTTCATTGTTTTCTTGGACTACTTTTCTTTGTGCTCCTCTGCAGTGACTCAAGACAACAGCTACTTGAACAAAGAGCAATCATGTTCATAACACTGAGTGTCTGTCTGTCTGTCTGTCTGCCCGCAGAAATACAACACAAATACAAACCAAAGCCTTGTTTCATGTGCTGCTCTGTAGCGGATTGAAGCTTGTGCAAACAAAAAGGCATATTTTTTAACCTTGCTAATTCCATAGTTCTCTTTTCAATTGCTTTCCTTTGAAAGGTCAATAAGAATCTTTATTGTTGGGCCGAAAGAAAAGTGAATTTCAATGTTTAATATCAAACCAGGCTGCTTTATCAAAAACACGGTCTCAGCATGTCAACAAAAGCTCATTTGAATACACACTGGGGCATAAAAGCCTGTATTGTTTGCTTTGTAGTGGACTGTAATCATTCTGCAGGCGAATTGGCAGCTCAATGGCGAATAAATGAGTTTGGCAAATTTGAATATTCATCATGTATTTGTGCACAGTGGCTGTGTCAGCGATCAGGAAACACTACATGCACTGAATCCAATTAAGATTCCAATGAAAGGCATGTATGAAAAGATCTAGCAGCACTATTGTAATGCATATTGTGTTTTTATGTGGATGCTGCATGTAGAACAGTCTGACCACTCAACACAGGTAATCTGCATCTCACTGAGGAGGAATAGCGAGGTCGTGGAAAGAAAGGGCATGATTCCCGGTTACATGACTGGGTCAGCCAACCTACACAGTTATATTATTACAACAATATGCACATGTGTGAATTGCATTTTTCAAAACAGATCTGTGAGAAACAACTATTCAAATTCCATGCGGATGTACACCATTGTTGCCTGTCTGATAATAGAAAATCAAATACATTTTGGTTTGTCACATGCGCCGAATACAACAAATGTGTAGACTTTACCGTGAAATGCTTGCTTGCGAAACCTTCCCAACGATACAGAGTTAAAAAATTCAAATAATAGCACAACCGGAATATATATACACAAGAATGGAGCTATATACAGCGAGCACCAGAACAAGATCACTGTGCAGAGGTATGAGGTCTTTGAGGTAGATATGTACATAAAGGAAGGTTAAAGTGACTAGACATCAGGATAGATAATAATACTATTAAAATAAAGAACACAGTATCAGCATATGATGAGTTAAAAAATGTGTGTATGTGTTGTGTCGGTATGCATGTGTGTGTGTTATGTGTGTATGTAGTGTATGTGAATATGTGTGGGTTTTGTGTGAGAGTGACCCTGTAGTGTTTGTGAGTGAGTGTGTATATATTTTGTATAGTCTTGTGAATGTGCATAGACTCAGTCCAAAATAGGGTACGTGCAGATAGTCCGGGTAACCGTTTAATTAACTATTTAGCAGTCATGGCTATTTAACAGTTTTATGGCTTGGAGGTAGAAGCTGTCTAGGAGCCTGTTGGTCCAAGAGCTGATGATCCGGTACCGTTTGCCAGACGGTAGCAGAGTGAACAGTCTTTGGCTTGCGTGGTTGGAGTCTTTAGCAATGTTTTGGGCCTTTGCCTGATATCTAGGTTTTGGATGGCAGGGAGCTCAGCCCCAGTGATGTACTGGGCTGTCCGCACCACCCTCTGTAGCATTTGCAATACCAAGCGGTGATGCAGCCAGTCAAGATGCTCTCAATGGTGCAGCTGTATAACTTTTTGAGGATCCGAGGGCCCATGCCAAATCTTTTCAGCCTCCTGAGGGGGAAGAGGCCCTGTCGTGCCCCCTTTACGACTGCGCGGGTGTGTATGGACGCACCCTGGTATTTCGTCTGGTCTGGCGGCCTTGCGAGGGTTAACCTGTTTAAAAGTTTTACTCACATCATTTTGCTTATTTGGGAGATCAGCATCACTGGGCATCTCATGGCTGGGTTTCCCTTTGTAATATGTTATCATCTGCAAGCTCCTTAAAAAAGTATATAATATTAGACACAACTATGCCGGGTGAGGGGTTTGGAGGATTTCAATTGAACAATATTTTCACTGTGACCTTCTCCTCCACCTTCACATCCACCTACACCATAAATCTTATTCCTACGATCACTTAAAGATTCACTCCGGGATCTTAAGCACAAGAAATGTGTAACATATTGCACAAATTGGATTTGTACCATATCAGACAAAATGGATGACATAGTAAAAAAAATTGGATGACTTAGTACACAAGAAATGGGGACCCGTTTTGGCTCATGAGCACCACTTTCAAAACTACTGGCTGAAATTATACAAAAGTTGTGAAAGTATTCACCCCACTTGGGTTTTTTCCTATTTTGTTGCCTTACAACCTGGAATTAAAATAGACTTTTGGGGGGGTTGTATCATGTGATTTACACAACATGCCTAACACTTTGAAAATGCTAAATAGTATTTATTGTGTAACAAACAAACAATACAAAAAAACTGAAAACTTGAGCGTGCATAACTATTTACCCCCCCAAAGTCAATACTTTGTAGAGCCACCATTTACAGCAATTACAGCTGCAAGTCTCTTGAGGTGTGTTTCTATAAGCTTGGCACATCTAGCCACTGGGATTTTTGCCCATTCTTCAAGGCAAAACTGCTCCAGCTCCTTCAAGTGGGATAGGTTCCGCTGGTGTACAACAATCTTTAAGTCAAACCACAGATTCTCAATTGGATTGAGTTCTGAGCTTTGACTAGGCCATTCCAAGACATTTCAATGTTTCCCCTTAAACCACACGAGTGTTGCTTTAGCAGCACGCTTAGGGTCATTGTCCTGCTGGAAGGTGAACCTCCGTCCCAGTCTCAAATCTCTGGAAGACTGAAACAGGTTTCCCTCAAGAATTTCCCTGAATTTAGCGCCATCCATCATTCCTTCAATTCTGACCAGTTTCCCAGTCCCTGCTGATGGTATTCTTGGGGTGATTAGAGGTGTTGGGTTTCCACCAGACATAGCGTTTTCCTTGATGGCCAAAAAGCTCAATTTTAGTCTCATCTGACCAGAGTACCTTCTTCCATATGTTTGGGGAGTCTCCCACATGCCTTTTGGCAAACACCAAACGTGCTTGTTTATTTTTTTCTTTCAGCAATAGCTTTTCTTCTGGCCACTCTTCTGTAAAGCCCATCTCTGTGGAGTGTGCGGCTTAAAGTGGTCCAATGGACAGATACTCCAATCTCCGCTGTGGAGCTTTGCAGCTCCTTAAGGGTTATCTTTGGTCTCTTTGTTGCCTCTCTGATTAATGCCCTCCTTGCCTGGTCCGTGAGTTTTGGTGGGCGGCACTCTCTTAAAAGGTGTGTTGTGGTGCCATATTCTTTCCATATTTTAATAGTGGATTTAATGGTGCTCTGTGGGATGTTCAAAGTTTCGGATATTTTTTTATAACCCAACCCTGATCTGTACTTCTCCACAACTTTGTCCCTGACCTGTTTGGAGAACTCCTTGGTCTTCATGGTGCCGCTTGCTTTGTGGTGCCCCTTGCTTAGTGGTGTTGCAGACTCTGGTGCCTTTCAGAACAGGTGTATATATACTAAGATCATGTGACAGATCATGTGATACTTAGATTGAACACAGATGGACTTTATTTAACTAATGTGACTTCTGAAGGTAATTGGTTGCACCAGATCGTATTTAGGGGCTTCATAGCAAAGGGGGTGAATACATATGCACCCACCACTTTTCCGTTTTTTAATTTAAAAAATTAAAACAAGTAATTGTTTAAATTTCACTTTACCAATTTGGACTATTTTGTGTATGTCCATTACATGAAATCCAAATAAAAATCCATTTAAATTACAGGATGTAATGCAACAAAATATGAAAAACGCCAAGGGGGATGAATACTTTTGCAAGCCACTGTATGTCTTTAATCCTTAAGTTATGAAACTCCACTGTGTTATGTGCCAAATTTAACCCCTGCTTTCATGCTACAGCTCTCAAAATAAGTGCTTCTGGTCACACTGGGCTTGACAGCAGCCTGTGAAGGTCATTAGTCTAAACACAAATGCACTGTCAAAGGTCTGTCTCACACTGTCTCACACTGCTAGTCAGTGTCATCCTCCTCCCCTTCACCCTTCCCTTCGGCCTCATCTAAATTAGCATCCTGTAATCCTTTAGAAACAAGATGAAAATCAATGTAGAAAGGGGATCATTTCCATTCTGCACTCATGACTGAGAGTCGGGAAGCAAGTTCAGGGAGTGAGTGTTATAATAAATGAAACAAACACGCAACACAAACAAAGCACAGACATGACCCAGGAACAGAAACAATGACGACTTGCGGAGAAACTAAAGGGAGTGACATATTAAGGGCAGGTAATCAAGGAGGTGATGGAGTCCAGGTGAGTGTCATTATGCGCAGTTGCACACGTGACAGTACCCATTCCCCGACGAGCGGCTCCGGCCGCAGGCCAAGATGACGATCCCTTGGGATCAGGAGCGGACCGGTCACCTCTGCTAAGGCGCGGGAACCTGTCGATCCAGCTGAGGCGCGGGAGCATGACGACCTAGAGCGCTGGAGAGAGACCATACTTGACAGCACCCCCTCCCTGGCGCGTTCGCCTCCAGCCGCAGGACGGCAACAACAGGGACAATCCCGGGGATCCGGAGCAGACCGGTCACATCCGCTGAGGCGCAGAAACCTGATGAGCTGGCTGAGACCTCCCCGGTTGCCTCGGTCGAGGCACGGGAACCTATTCATTCATCTGAGGCATGGAAGGCTATCGATTCCGCTGAGGTATGGAAACCCGTCGGGCCAACTGAGACATGGGAATCCGACAAACCGGTCGAGACCTCTCAGGTAGCTCCTGCTCCTACACCCAGACCAGACATCATCTCCAACACAAAAACGAAACAAAAAAAATCATTCCCTGATGCTTCCCTTTGTTGAGTCGTCATTCTGTAACGATGTACGCTGAGAGTCGGGAAGCAAGTTCAGGGAGTGTGTGTTTTAATAAATAAAAGAAACAAACACGAAACATAAACAACGCACAGACATGACCCAGGAACAGAAACAATGACAACTGGGGGAGAAACCAAAGGGAGTGAAATATAAAGGTATCATTGTGTAACGATGGTGACAGGTGTGTGCCATAAAGAGCAGCCTGGTAACCTAGAGGCCGGAGAGGGAGCACACGTGACAATGACTTGACTTCTAAAGCCACCTCTGCTTAATGTGATTTTTCCGCACAACGATCGGGGAATAAAAGAGTCATTTTCCAGTAGCTAGGTAAAAAAGGCATGCTCTCTCTCCATTACACCCAGATTACTAAATTCAGCAAAAAAAGAAATGTCCTCTCACTGTCAACTGCGTTTCTTTTTCAGCAAACTTAACGTGTAAATATTTGTATGAACATAACAAGATTCAACAACTGAGACATAAACTGAACAAGTTCCACATACATGTGACGAAAATAAATGTAATAATATGTCCCTGAACAAGGGGGGTTCAAAATCAAAAGTAACAGTCAGTATCTGGTGTACTGCAGTGCATCTCCTCCTCATGGACTACACCAGATTTGCCAGTTCTTGCTGTGAGATGTTACCCCACTCTTCCACCAAGGCACCTGCAAGTTCCCGGACATTTCTGGGGGGAATGGCCCTAGCCCTCACCCTCCGATCCAACAGGTCAAGGAGATTGAGATCCGGGCTCTTCGCTGGCCATGGCAGAACACTGACATTTCTGTCTTGCCGGAAATCATGCACAGAACGAGCAGTATGGCTGGTGGCATTGTCATGCTGGAGGGTCATGTCAGGATGAGCCTGCAGGAAGGGTACCACATGAGGGAGGAGGATGTCTTCCCTGTAACGCACAGCGTTGAGATTGCCTGCAATGACAACAAGCTCAGTCCGATGATGCTGTGACACACCGCCCCAGACCATAACGGACTCTCCAACTCCAAATCGATCCCGCTCCAGAGTACAGACCTCGGTATAACGCTCATTCCTTCGACGATAAACGCGAATCCGACCATCACCCCTGGTGAGACAAAAACGTGACTCGTTGGAGAAGAGCACTTTTTGCCAGTCCTGTCTGGTCCAGCGACAGTGGGTTTGTGCCCATAGGCGACATTGTTGCCGGTGATGTCTGGTGACGACGTGCCTTACAACAGGCCTACAAGCCCTCAGTCCAGCCTCTCCGCACTGATGGAGGGATTGTGCGTTCCTGGTGTAACTCGGTCAGTTGTTGTTGCCATCTTGTACCTGTCCCGCAGGTGTGATGTTCGGATGTACCGATCCTGTGCAGGTGTTGTTACACATGGTCTGCCACTGCAAGGACGATCAGCTGTCCGTCCTGTCTCCCTGTAGCGCTGTCTTAGGCGTCTCACAGTACGGACATTGTCATTTATTGCTCTGGCCACATCTGCAGTTCTCATGCCTCCTTGCAGCATGCCTAAGGCATTTTCACGCAGATGAGCAGGGACCAGGGGCATCTTTCTTTTGGTGTTTTTCAGAGTCAGTAGAAAGGCCTCTTTAGTGTCCTAAGTTTTCATAACTGTGACCTTAATTGCTTACCGTCTGTAAGCTGTTAGTGTCTTAATGACAGTTCCGCAGGTGCATGTTCATTAATTGTTTATGGTTCATTGAACAAGTGTGGGAAACAGTGTTTAAACCCTTTACAATGAAGATCTGTGAAGTTATTTGGATTTTTACAAATTATCTTTGAATGACAGGGTCCTGAAAAAGGGACGTTTCTTTTTTTGCTGAGTATATTTGTATTGAAGAGCTCCTTTCTCAGCGTATTTAGCACATACAAATCCCTACTAGAACTAGTTATCTTGCCAGGAAAATACAGTGCATTATTCCAAACACTTGTGTATAATAGGACACTTTGCAATACAGTAAGAATTATTTCGCCCCCATCTATAATATATGAAGTTCCTAAGGGCCCAATTCCCTATTCTTTGTTTGGCTCAGGCCTACGCAACTGGCTGCATTTAACAAGTGATTCACCTCATTGTTAGCAATATAATAACCATGTAAAACATTTCTGTTGACAACTCAAAGCCCTGGCCTTGCTTCGCGAAAGGGGGAGGATATAATGCAGCTTTAGTAGTGCTGTTTGTTATTAGGAAGTAAGATGGGAAGGGGAAATATTATGGGAGACAGCTTCCAGTTCCCCTCCTCTTTCTCTCGTCTGATAGGACGGCTCAGGTCAATGCTAGATGGAGAGATTATTCTGGACTCTGACACTCTAATAACTTAAAGCTATCTAGCCTCAGCAATAATGTGGCTTCTATGGTTGACATATTTAATAATCAATGAATCACTCCATGAAACAATCAGCTAATTGCTCTTTGCTGCAGAGGAGGAGAGAGACGGAATTACGTAACGTGGAGTGTTGAACACGAAGCCAACACACCAAGTGCTAACTCATAGTGGGGGGGGGGGGGGGGGACAGATGGAAAATTACTTTTCCACATTTTGGTGTGTTAAAGTCTGAACTCAAAATGGATAAATATTTTTTCACCAATCTACACACAATAACCCATAATAACATAGTGAAAACATGTTTCTTGATTTTTTTTTGCAAATGAATTGAAAAAGAAATACACAAATATCTAATTTACATAAGTATTCCACCTGTTGCAGTGATTACAGCTGTGAATCTTTCTAGGTAAGTCTCAAAGAGCATTCCATAACTGGATTGCGCAACATTTGACCATTTTTATTTTCAAAATTCTTCAAGCTCTGTCTAGTTGGTTGTTGATCATTGTTAGACAACATTTTCAGGTCTTGCCATAGATTTTCAAGTAGATTCATGTCAAAACTTTAACTCGGCCACTCAGAAACTTTCACTGTCATCTTGGTAAGCAACTCCAGTGTATATTTGGTCTTGTATTTTAGGTTATTGTCCTGCTGAAATGTGAATTTGTCTCCCAGTGTCTGTTTGAAAGCAGACTGAACCACATTTTTCTCTTGGATTTTGCCTGTGCTTAATTCCATTCTGTTAATGTTTTATCCTGAAAAACTCTGCAGTCCTTAACGATTACAAGCATTCCCATAACATGATGCAGACGCCACTATGCTTGAAAATATGGAGAGTGGTACTCAGTAATGTGTTGTATTGGATTGCCCCAAACATGACACTTTGTATTCAGGACAAATGATGGGCAGTATTACATTAGTGCGTTGTTGCAAACAGGATGCATGTTTTGGGACATTTTTATTCTGTGCAGGCTGCCTTCTTTTCACTCCGTCAATTAGGTTAGTATTGTGGAATAACTACAATGCTGTTGATCCATCCTCAGTTTTCTCCCATCACAGCCGTTAAAGTCGCCATTGGCCTCAGGGTGAAATACCTGAGCAGTTTCCTTCCTCTCTGACAGCTGAGTTAGGAAGGACGCCTGTATCTTTGTAGTGACTGGGTGTATTGATACACCATCCAAAGTGTAATGAATATCTTGACCATGCTCAAAGGGATATTTAAATGTCTGCTTTTTATTCAATTTTTTACCCATCTACCAATAGGTGCTTTTCTTTGCAAGGCATTGGAAAACCTGCCTGGTCTTTGTGGTTGAATCTGTACTTGAAATTCACTGCTCGGCTGAGGGACCTTAACGATATTTGTATGTCTGGGGTACAGAGATGAGCTAGTCATATCCCCCTATCCGACATGTCCCCCTGCCCTCCCTCTTCCCATTTTCTGCAACTCAACAATAGCCAGTCAGTTTATTGGATAGGGGGATATCTGCACACAGCGGTGTCTTCATTATGTTTTGATGATTTTTAATAACCTGTGTTTACAAATGGGATGCGTAGGCATTATTCTGGCCCCTTTTCTAAGTAACAGATTCAACTTCCAAAGAGCTAAGTAGGTGTATTATCATCCACGGCACTGCAGTCATTATACTCTTCAATACATATCCACCCACATTACAAATGTGCTATGCAGTGCCTCATCTGATTGAAACCAACATTGTACTCCATAAGAAATGGAGTTCAACTGATTTTAAAAGAGATCCCATCCCATTTGAATATTCCGTTGTTATCCATTCACTTTATATAGAGACCATTAATCAGGAAACAGGTTATAGCATCTCAATATGAACAACCCAAAATGTCAAACAGGCTTTTCAGTTGACAGATACTGTTGTGTAAAGTATCCGGGTAATTTGTTAAAATGAATCTGGGGAATATTCAAGGATATGGATCATCTGCTCTCATACTGCTGGATAGTTAGAAAGATAACGATGATGGATGACTAAGTCTACCGGCTCACTAAGTAACTTGCCAACAAACATTGTCTTTATTGGGTAGAGATAGGCCTATTCAAGGTGTGGTTTTGTACATGGTTTGGTTACAATATTTACTTATTTCTCCAAAGTAATGTCAAGTCATTGATTTTTTTTACAATTATGAAACATTACAAACATTACCTCAGGCTATAGAGCACAGTGCCATCTGGATGCAGTCGAATCATTCTGTTTTTCACAGTGACACCATGGACAAAAGACTTCTTGTCATTTAGGAAGTAGGTGTCCGGGACCCACAGCTGATCCGCTACCCGGTTATCCAGGGTGAGATTGAGGGGAATCTCTGAGTAGGATAACCGCTTGTCTCGCCAAGCTTGCTGGAAATACATAGTCAATGTATAGTCCTAAAAAAGAGAAAGATAAAGAGAGACAGATAGACATAGAGAGAGATAGAGAGAGACAGACAGACATAGACAGAGAGAGACATAGAAAGAGAGAGACATAGAGAGAGAGAGAGAGAGAAAGAGAGAGAGAGAGAGAGAGAGAGAGAGAAAGAGAGAGAGAGAGAGAGAGGAGAGAGAGAGATATTACTGGGGCCCAGGGATCAGGATGGAAAGTCAAGAAAAAATATATTAACTCGACATGAGTAGTGTGATGTGTCTGACCATTTGACAGAGTTATAGAGACCCCAAAAACGTTATTTAGCAAGACATTAATGTTGGTTTGAAGAATGTTGTCTGCAATGGCTTAGTACTACTGCACGCGTGAATAGCAAATGCCAGCATGTCCAAATAAAAAAACATGTTTTTATTTCAGTAGCAAGAGTTTCCGACCCTCCCTTGGCATTGTGCATTCGCATCACAACAACTCGAAAAAATACACTATATATACAAAGGTATGTGGACGCTCCTTCAAATTAGTGGATTTGACTATTTCAGCCACACCCGTTGCTGACAGGTGTATAAAATCGAGCACCCAGCCATGCAATCTTCATAGACAAACATTGGCAGTAGAATGGCCTTACTGAAGAGCTCAGTGACTTTTCAACAAGTTAGTTCATCAAATTTCTACCCTGCTAGAGTGGCCCAGGTCAACTGTAAGTGCTGTTATTGTGAAGTGGAAATGCCTAGGAGCAACAACGTAGGCCACACAAGCTCACAGAACAGGACAACCGAGTGCTGAAGCACATAGTGCGTAGCACATCATCTGTTCTTGGTTGCAACACGCCCTACCAAGTTTCAATCTGCTTCCGGAAGCAACATCAGCACAAGAACTGTTCGTAGGGAGCTTCATGAAATAGGTTTCCATGGCCGAGCAGCAGCACACAAGCCTAACATCACCATGTGCAATGCCAAGCCTCGACTGGAGTGATGTAATGCTTTCCGCCATTGGACTTTTGAGTAGTGAAAACGCATTCTCTGGAGTGATGAATCACGCTTCCCCATCTGCCAGTCTGACGGACAAATCTGGGTTTGGCGGATGCCAGGAGAACACTACCCGCCCGAATGCATAGTGCCAAATGTAAAGTTTGGTGGAGGAGAAATAATGATCTGAGGCTGTTTTTCATGGTTCGGGCTAGGCCCCTTAGTTCTAGTGAAGGGAAGTCGTAATGCTACAGCATATAATGACATTCTCAATTATTCTGTGCTTCCAACTTTGTGGCAACAGTTTGGGGAAGGCCCTTTCCTGTTTCAGCATGACAATGCCCCCGTGCACAAAGTGAGGTCGATACAGAAATGGTTTGTCGAGATCGGTGTGGAAGAACTTGACTGGCCTGCACAGAGCCCTGACCTCAACCAATGTTCTAACATCTAGTGGAAAGCGTTCCCAGAAGAGTGGAGGCTGTTATAGCTGCAAAGGGGGACCAACTCCACATTAATGCCCATGATTCTGGAATGAGATGTTCGACGAGCAGGTGCCCACATACCTTTGGGCATGTAGTGCATGTCTGCACTGCACTGTAAAACAGGTATTCTGTTTAACGTGTATCTGTGTACTGTAAAGATTATATTATCAATATGTTTATTATTCATGGATGGATGGATTGCTGTGCTTCTTATTGTTAGCGTAGCAGGAGCAGTGTGCTGGCTTGGCTGTTTGTTCCAAATTCACTCTGAACATTTTGCAATACTCTCTGGCTAATCCCACAAATGATTATATTCAGCTGAAATGCAATGTGCTCTGCAACTCTAATTTTGTCAATTGTTGTTTTAAAGAGAATATTAGTAATCATTTGTGGTGACTCATAAGTCAATACATTTAGTTATGAAGTCAGGACTTTGCTAAGTTACCGAGGATGTAAAAAAAACAAGCTTAAAAATATCTAAGGAGAGAAAATATGACCCCAATTCATATACTGTATATTGACTACTTCAGGTTTTTTACATCCTCGGTAACTTAGCCTATTCCTGACTTATGAGTCACCACAAATGATTACTAATATTCTCTATAAAACAACAATTGACAAAATTAGAGTTGCAGAGCACATTGCATTTCAGCTGAATATAATCATTTGTGGGGTTAGCCAGAGAGTATTGCAAAATGTTCAGAGTGAATTTGGAACAAACAGCCAAGCCAGCACACTGCCCCTGCTACGCTAACAATAAGAAGCACAGCAATCCATCCATCCATGAAAATAAACTTGGGAAACTTGCTGTCTCAGGGCACTTTTGTCACCACTGGCAGATCCACTTCTCCTCAGAGGCTGAACATGCCTTTTTGGATATGTCTGTTGGTTGCAAAGATGACGACATCCCTATATCTACTACACCGAATGGACTGACTGGAAAGGGGGGCGTGAAAGCAGGAACAGAGATCGAGTCAGTGAGCTATCGTCACGTGACTCACGCCTCAACATATCCCTCCATTTCTCTCCACGTAAACTTCTTGTTTGCAACAAAGTTTGCTGCTAACATTGTTGCTGACCTAACTATGCTCTTCCAAGTCCCATCAAACATTGTGCATCATAACATGAAAGAACAAACAGCAGAGCCTGGTTGTAACTTTCATAATTTTGAAATGTTTCTATTTCCTTTTCCGGCTAAGGGTGTTTTTACTGCTTATCAAAAATGTTCATCTTTATGCAAATTACGTATTTGTATTCAATAAAGTGTTAATTGCTGGTCAGTGTTGTGTCGATTGATCAATATTGCCTGTGAGGTGTATTAACACTGTCTATTGAAAATACTAATAATACCTGGTCTAGGTGCTAATGGTTTACGCCAGTTTAGGGAATATATTTTTATCATTCAGAGAGGCTGCATATGAGGTAACATGCTGTGACAAAGATCTGCCAGTATATAGGCACCTACTCAGCTGTGTGAGTTTTAGATACTGAACAAAAATATAAAAGCCCCTTACAAAAAAGATTGCAGTCAGAGTGCAGTATGGCAGCAGTATGCTGCAAATACAGTGTCCAAAATAACATTTTTTTTACTGCAGTAATTTTTCAGTATAACTGCAGATAGAGCGCAGTATAACTGCAGGTCAACTGCAATACACTGCAGATATTCTGCAATTACTGCGTCCAAAATGCCACAGTCGACTGCAGTTACTGCACTTTTACTGCAGTTTCAAAACTGCGATCTGTTTTTGTAAGGGGAAGCATGCAACAATTTCAAAGGTTTTCCTGAGTTACAGTTCATTTAAGGAAAGCAGTCAATTGAAAGGAATTCATTAAGCCCTAATCTATGGATTTCACATGTCTGGGAATACAGATATGCACGTGTTGTTCACAGATACATTAACAAAAAGTAAGGGCGTGGATCAGAAAACGATAGTTACCAGATTTGCAACTCCAGTTCTATGAGTGGAGCGGACCCCCATATGGGAGCTCTGCTCCTAGTGGTTTAAGGCGGAACGCAACGCTCCAAAATGTACTCCCTGCCGAACCGAACACTTCCAGAATTAATGAAAAGGTCGGGCTCAGCTATGGCTGCGACCAAATCCCGCAGAATCTGAGGCTAACATAGTCATGGCGTCTTCTAGAGCGAAATCTACCCTGAAAAATGTCCACCGCTGCTTCCTCTCATCTAAAGAAAGGATGGCGCAGCTAGGGCATTCCAGGGGATCTGGGAGGCCTAAGCACAACGATACTGGTGGAGCAGCGACACTGAGCTCTAAAAAGAGCTTTTGGGTTGAGTAGAAAAGGCGTGTTCATTCAGCACGACACACGTTCTTCGCATAGAGTTGATCAGGCTGTTGATTCTGGCCTGTGGAATGTTGTCTCACTTCTCTTCAAGGGCTGTGTGAAGTTGCTGGATGTTGGCGGAAACTAGAACACGCTGTCATTCATTCACGATCCAGAGCATCCCAAACATGCTCAATGGGTGACATTTCTGGTGAGTATGCAGGCCATGGAAGAACTGGGACATTTTCAGCTTTCAGGAATTATGTACAGATCCTTGTGACATGGGGCTGTGCATTATCATGCTGAAACATGAGGTGATGGGGGCGGATGAATGTCACGACAAAATGAAATTATGTTCATTGTTCGTAGCTTATGCCTGCCCATACCATAACACCACCGCCACCATGGGACAGGACAGTCTGTTCATAACGTTGACATCAGAAAACTGCTCGCCCACACGACGCCATACACATAGTTTGCGGTTGTGAGACTGGTTTGACTTACTGCCAAATTCTCAAAAATTATATTGTTGGCTTTTGGTAGAGTAGATTGTAGTGGTAGAGTAGAGTGGATTACTCAAATCGATGGCGCCAACTAAAGAGACTTTTTGGGATATAAAGAAAGATTTTATCTAACAAAACGACCATGCATGTTGTAGCTGGGACCCTTGGGATTGCAAACAGAGGAAGATTTTCAAAAAGTAAGTGATTATTTAATCGCTATTTGTGATTTTATGAAGCCTGTGCTGGTTGAAAAATATGTTGATGTGCGGCGCGGTCCTAAAAAATTGCATGGTATGCTTTCGCTGTAAAGCCTATTGCAAATCAGACAATGCAGTTAGATTAACAAGAATTTAAGATTTTAACCGATATAAGATACTAATATGTTCATAAATGTTTAATATTACGATTATTTATTTGAATTGCGCGCCCTCCAATTTCACCGGATGTTGTCGACAGGTGTCCCGCCTAGCCCTAAATTATTTTTAAATAAATGGAATCTATTTTTGCACCTGATCCTCTGACGAATCAACTGCTGCTCCAAAGCCTAAGTAACTAGGCTGCCGAGTCCCCTATGTTAACACTCCAGACAGAAGGTAAGTGTGGGTGGGCACAGGAAATTGAGAAACCGTTATTAAGTCTGCTGTTGGTTAGTGGTGGTTGAGGATATGTACAGATATCTTACAGCACTTTACTGTACTAAACAGGCCCCTTCCTGCACGTGCAGCCTCCCAACACTTGAGATACATCCCAGTTGATCTTTATGTAATAACTCTCGCTGTGCTCACTCTCGCAATCTTAACAACACATGCTGGGCTTTGTTTCCATGGAGGCTTCACAACCTAGTTCCCTCTCCACTCATCACTACACAATACCGATCTGCTATCTTAATTTGATCACTCTGTCGTCGCAAAGCATTTTCCTGCGTGGCAGGAAATTCAACTTTGTAGTGTATTCAATGTTTCAAAAGGCTTCATAAGTTTGTCATTTCCTCTTAAAAATGTCAAACTTGACGTGCCCTAACAAAACATGTATCACCCCCGACAATAAATGTCCATTCATTATAATCCACATTAATAAATCATGTCTTGTTACTGCAGGATTATTTGAATGTTGTGAGAAACTAGTCAAATTAAGGTAGTATATCTGTAGCATCTACTAGGCATGGGGTCCTTCTCTCTTTCTGATGAGAAAGGCTCAAGGCCATGGTGCATTGAAGTATGAGCTCTCCCTTTGGCTTTGGTTACACTGCTCTATCATATCAATCAGTCTGTGGTCCATGTACTGTGTACACAACACTCCACAGTGAACTATTGTGAGTATTGTATGTATTGATGTTGTCACTAGAGTCTGCATTTGGTAGACTACAGTGCCAACATTGGCAAAATAACTTGTTAGAAGTACCACAGTATTCCCTATGAAAGTCATAGAGTAGAAGAGATAGAAGATGATAGGAACAGAGTGGAGTGTGTGTGTGTGTGTGTGTGTGTGTGTGTGTGTGTGTGTGTGTGTGTGTGTGTGTGTGTGTGTGTGTGTGTGTGTGTGTGTGTGTGTGTGTGTGTGTGTGTGTGTGTGAGAGAGAGAGAGAGTGTGTGTTTCTGTGTGTGTGTTTGTGTGTGCAACCGTTTGCGTTTCCATGCACGTTACATGTGTGTGTTTATTCAGGCAGAGAAATATGAACGTTTATAGATCCATGTACGATAACAAATCGTTTGCCATGACTGCTCACTCTGCGTGTCTGGGGAATAGTCCCTTGGGGTAAGAGTAAACTGCATCTGTTCTCGCCTGGCAGAAGGATTACACCTGCAATTTAGGATTAGTTTCGGATTTGACTATTTTATTATAATCTATGATTGTAAATGTGTGTACTGTACAATTCAGTCTGACTGCCAATTTGCCAATAAAGCCTACTGTCACCTATACCCGCAGTATTCACATCATTATGAAATCTCGTTATCGTTAGCGATTAGATAATCACTGTAGGCATTTCCTGTGAGGCTTTTCCTGTTTTCACACATAGGAGTTTTCACAGCTGTCCAAAGTTTGGACAGACTCCACACTTGAATAAAGACTGCATTGTTGCTGTGGCTTGTTATGCTGAGGGATAGAGAGTCCCCCTTGTCATCCCATTGCTGCTATTGTCTTGAACCAGCTTCACCTGAGATGGAAGGCTTGCTTAGCAGGATGGCCCTGCGCCAAAGTTACTGGGACTGGAGTAAAACATGGAGCAAAACATGGAGCTCCTCAAAGGCGTGTTATAGCCTCCATCTCTCTGTTAGGAGAGGGGGAACTGCTGCTGAGAATCAACAGAATCGCAGTGCTAGCCAGTGTCAGTGTGGAGGAGTCTGTCATAACACCAGTGGTAATGAGCATCACTAAGTAATATAAGTCAAAGGAGAGAAAAAGGGACGGCTAGATTTATGAGAGCTGGGCTGCCAGTGAGGACGACAATAGAGTAATTATTTTTTCTCCAACCTCTCGCACAGCTGTTGGCTTCATATTAACAAATCCCTTTAACAAATGGCTGCATCCAATGGCTCAGTTTGGCCACTTATCGCAGTCACAAAACCAAACCTCCACACCATCAAAAACCTAGATTATGACTACGCATTATTAAGGTAGATCTAAAGGTTTAATTTTCTTTCTACCTTTTGAAAGTTTCCAAAATCCTTTTTCTCCTCTCAGACTCAGGGCAAGTGCCACTGCAGCCTAAGAGGCTTTCACAGAATGCTAACTGAAGACAAGTGTTGAAACATGGGTCAGGTCTGAGTACCAAAGAGTGTTGTGCAATTACTCAGCTGCTGACAGGAAAGTAAGGATTCATCACCAATACTATATTCAACAGGGAATAATCAAGTGTCCACATTTTGTATCCATTGTATAACCTTGTTCCTTATCGCCGGAAATGGAATTTCAGGTATATCCTCTCTCCATGCCATTGCACGTGTTTAGTTTCCGATACACAGAGATTGAAAACAACAATGACTAAAACAAAAAAAAACATGTTGAGTAGTCCTGGCATGACTGACCCGTGTTGGGCCAAAAACGCTGCAGGCACAATTTGTGGATAAAACACAGCCTCGGGTAGAGATGCTGCCTCACTAGGCGGGCTCCTATCAAATGTGTCCTGACAGTGGCAATAGCAGGGCCTGGACAGAGCATGCAATAAGGCCACCTTTTCGTTACTATTCCCCCCAATAACCAGTCCCCCACCCTGAGTGGACCGAGGCAGTGCGGGATGGTGGTGTGGGGGGGGGGGGGGGGGCGACTATGGGTTCTATTTCTGCTTCCTCATCACCCACTACCCTTGAAGTGAGTTATCCATTTTCAATGGCAGTGGTGTGTTTGCTGGAAGGGAGGGAATATGAAAGGTAAGGAAAGCTCAGTGGAGCGGTGATGCAAATTGCTTTTATTCTCACCACACTTTCAACCTCCCTCCCTGCTTTCTTTCTTTATATCTCCTTCCCCCTTCTCCCTCTCTGTGACTTTCCATCTCAATCTCTGGGGAGGCACCTCTTGCGTCAACCCACGTGCCTCTGTTGAATAATACAAAATGCCATGACACTTTCACAGCATGCGTGTGAACACATCTGATCATTATTACTGAATAAATACCGCCAAGTGAGCTACTCTATCCATAAAACATAGCTGGTGTTGGATCCTATTAGAAGGTGCAAGATGGTTTTAAAGAGTTGATGACAAGAGCCGAACTGGAATGCCTCTCACACGGCATGGCAGCAAAAGTCTGCTGACGCTCGGGTCTTAAAGCAACTTCACACTTTCCGCCTGTCTTTGGAATGGAATGAGTGAGAAGACCCGATCCGCCCATCATTCAACCAGATGTCCACAGTACGGTCTGATGTTAACCCACTTCAGTCACTGGAAAAGCTCTCAGAAAAGATGCATCCCTTATTCCACTCACATAGCCTACCTACAGTAAACAGCACTGCTACAGAATGTTTCTTAATAGTAGACAACAGATTTATACCCACAGCTGTATAACGTATCTATCCATCCAGTACCCTGGGGTACTTGTATCTGGGTATATGTAGAATCCTTTTGAACAGCTTGTCCACACTGCACAGAATATCTGAAATGGAACGCCATGTTTTTGCCCCAATGCCCTGTGAAATAAAAACACAATACAAATGTTGCTTTTGGTTGACAGGGTGAAGTGGAGAAACCAACCACGACAAATTACAATGTCTAGAAATGGCACAGCAGCCAGTAAACAGGCACAGCAGTCTCAATGCAGCGTGTGTCATGTTCATTTACAGGAGGTTTCACTCCTCAGATACTGAGACTCAAGCAACAAAAAAGAGCATTTTCTGGTTGGATGATTGGATTTCCCAGAGGGCATTGTTCTTCTCTGAGGACTAAACCTCTTACAGGGTTTGTCATCATTTTGTCTTTTGCTCATCATTTCCTAAGTATAGCCTGTTGGAGAGTTGATGGGCGTTTCAATGGGGCACTATCTCTTGGGCTGTATAGCCTAAATACCTTCCACTCTCTCTAGGTCCTCTCTACTCCTTCATTATTTAGCTTGTCCCGGACATAACATTCCGCGCTTGTGAAGGGGAAATGAATTTAGGCGGCCCTTTTTGTGATCCCCGAGCACAAGCCAATAGCTCCGTGGTTGGCATCAGTGCAGTTAACTGACTGTATGCAATTTACTTGATATGATTGGTGCATCTGCAGGCCTTTTTGTGTCCCAGAATGACGTTGACTTGAGTGGCAATTTATCTGTATAGGGAGGCATCGGAAGAGGGGATAAGATTATTAGGGCTCTTTTTGGTTCGAGGGGAAGTTGACAAGAGTTTCTATCTCAGCCGTGGACGTCAGAATGTAAACCAGTCTAACATTAGAGATGAGTCTCTTTCTCTCCATGCCATTTCTCCCACTTACTTGCCTCTCATCCTCTTCCTCCGTGTGCATGTGTTGATGTGTGTGTGTGTCTATGTGTGTATGTGTGTGCACGTGCATTGGTGTGTAGTTACGAGTGCTGGTGTAGTCACGAGCCTACGTTTGTGCGCGCAGGCTGTGTGTGAGTAAGTGTGTGCCAGAGTTAGTATGATGTTTAAGTATGAGTGCCGCTGTGTGTATGGCTGAGTGTGGGTATGTGTAGTATGTTTCAGAGGGTTGTTCTTGCCAAGCTTCTGCCTTTCCATAGCCTTTCAAATTCCTCTGACTCCACCACACAGAAAATAATATACTCTAAGCAAACAGAACTAGGAGTTTCGATTCCTCATGCATTATGGAGGTCTGAGAGTCAGCCTTATTGCTATTGCTGTAGTGTAGCGAAAACATAACCAAATCTCATATTGTCAACAATGGGATAATGTAATACATTGACATTTGGAGATCGATGTCAGGCAACCACAATTCAGGAAGCGAGTTCTCATCTTGGAAAAAGCCACCTGCTGTTCCTGACCCGCAATTGTCAGTCAGTGTGGAGGCTTGCACATACATCCTTGACCAGGGACACCCTTAAATAAGCAATACCTTCTCTCACTTGGTGTGACTTACAGGAGAGTGTAGGGGGGGGGCTGTATTTATTTCAATGCATTTGGGTACATCTTCGCATTCTAAATCAACTGATATGGTAGCTTAATGACTTTAAATTATTTTGGGTTATCCAAGGAGTCACGTTATTTCTGAGAGAGATTGAATCTTTCTTGAATTATGGTGGCATTTGGGCATGGTATTTTGGGAAAAATGAAATAAATTTTTCTAGATTTGTATTTATTTAAAAGTATTTCAATAAAATCTAAATCAACTAATATGGTAGCTTAACGACTTTAAACATGTTTTACCATTATGATAACATTGTGCCACCAGTAGGAGTAGTAACACCAATGATGGTAACGTGATGGTAACGCCAATGAGAAATGTTATGTAAATCAGGATCTGAAATAGAGGCCACAAATGCTTAAATGTAAGGTCATCAAATCTTTCAAAATAATTTACTAACGTGATATGATTAATCATTTTGCTCACAATGTTATTTCCTTTCACTTAAATTGACTAACACCAAGTGACACTTTGGATTTAGACACCCCAAATGAACAATTGAAGCCTCAAATTTATGACATACTAGAAGGATGTAATTAGCTAATAATTTTCTTTAATATTGACCCCTACTCCGATAACAGTTTGCCACTGGAGAGAATGCTCAAGGTCCTTGTACTGTAATTGACGTGATTTTCAAGACGGTAACACCAATGACATAAGACTGAGGGGCACGCATTATTCCCCCCCCCAAAAAAAAATATATTCTAATAGCCTTCTTTGTTTATTGATACAGCATATACAATATTAAATACTTGTGTTCACATTCGAGTACTCAAAATAATAGACAGATAGACATAATAGACATATCTCTAAATCACCAAAATATGTCACTACACCTCTACACATCTCCAGTGGGACAATCCAACTTGCTAGGCCCTAGTAGTTTATACAATGCATACAAATATAAAGGACTTATGTATTATTTGTTTTTGAAATATTAAAGTGTTTTTACATGTTGCCCAAATCAAGGGACATAATGTACCACTGCAATTCAAGAATGACCCAAAATAGACATATCTCACATCAGAAAATAGACATATCTCACATCAGAAAATAGACATATCTCACACCAGAAAATAGACATATCTCACATCAGAAAATAGACATATCTCGTTTGCTGTCAAACCTAGGTGTCATACATGCTGCAAACAGCGTTAAAATGAAACCCAAAGTAAAGCATCTTATTGGCATTTACACTAAAGGTCCCAACTTTCAATAATACATTCAAATGGCATTGTGGTCATATTATTCACAGATGATGTGAGCTAAAGAAACCTCCAGACATAGAAACGGAGTATGCCATATTAAGTTCTGTTTCCTCTGTCACAGTGAAGTTGAATCCGGGAGTGGAGGCCGAATTTTTAAACATGTTTTTTGAGCAGAATTATATCTATCTATACTGATACTTTGGATGGGGAATACACGCTGCTGCATGTGATAGAGCAGAACTGGTGATGTAGTTGTCAGATGGGGCTTCATTTGACTGCAACACAAGTACACTGGCTGAGAATATATCAGGGGGAATAATACCCCACGCATGCTGAATTTCTGCTGGCAAACCGCAATACATAGAGGATATAAAATTGACTACCTCTTTCAACAACATCCAGTTCCCTGAATTTAATCCATTACATTAAATAAACCCTGTTGTCCTCCTTCCATTTCTCTGTATTTCCCATCCCACTGAATTCAATCTGGGATGTTACAGTGGGTATTTCAGAGAGAGAGAGAGAGCGAAAGAGAGAGAGTGAGAGAGAGAGGAGGCAGAAATCCGTCCGCTCCCACATGCAACAGCCCACATCCTCCTCGGAATGAAGGGAAGGGAATAATGAAGGGCGGATGATGCAGACGGGCATTGGGCAACCCTGACATGCACCCACTAATCCTCCTCCCTTCATGCCACCCTCGGTTTCCCCTCCTTTTAGTTAGCTCCCTGAGCCACTTGTCGGCCTGCATAATTAAAAGCTCAGGAATTGTTTTGGGGATCAGCTTTAGCATAACTGCTGATGCAAACCACTTGGCCTAGAAAGCACCTTACTTGTTCTTGGGTTAATTTTCCTCTCTGCTTCCTCTCTTTCCTCTCCGCTTCCTCTCTTTCCTCTCCGCGGGGACTCTTATGTAAGGCAGCGAGACAGCACAGGGAGGAGAGACAGTGAGCCCAGTATTTTTGGTTTAAATCTGAGTTCTTCCGCTGAAATGTCTAAGATCTTCCTTGGTTACAGGGTTTCTCATTAAATGCAATCATCCCTGCTGAAGAGCAACACAGTGATTTGACAAGTCTCTTTCGATACAGTATGTTTGACCATTGACAACACTTTTCTCAATTATTTTCTCAGATAAAACTCAGGGAGGGAAAAAACGAACAGATATACTGTAGCTTGCAGGATAGCCAATTGGAGTCCTCGAGGACATGACGCATTGGGAGAGCAGAACGATGACACTCCGTCTCTAGTCAGTGTGAGCAGCGACACCTATTCTCACCTCTGTACCTCACACTGTGGCTGGCTGAAATGACTCGCTGTCCAGTCACAGGCACAGCGCTAACACTTCATATATGAAATAACTGCGAGCGGCTCCTTCACACTCAAGCCTGTAGGCGTAGCTTGATGAATCTTCTAATCATACACAGTGTCAGTGGAGTGGAGTGGCTATCTCTGCTTTCCACCACAAAGGTAGAGGGACAGGCCAGTAGAGGGACAGGCTCACTGCAGAGCATTTCTTATTCCAGCTTTAGCTTTTTACTGTAAGAACCTTTTGAGACTTATTCAGAGTCAGAGTTGATTGGCTTTTGATATGTTCTAGTGGAGGTATTGATCTTAAATCATTACAGTGCTATATGTGTATTGTGTAGTAAGGTGAACAGAAATACATCAGTCACACATCCACATATAATTGCCACTCAGCTACTTACCTAACAGAGACAAATCTAGGATTGTGGTGTTCATTTCCCCGTGCACAATATTCCCATCAGATAGGAGAGCACAGTGTTCAGTGTTCTTTGCCCAACATCCAGCTGGGCCCATCAGTGACAGAGAGACAGCACCATGAGACAGCCACATGAGACAGCCACATGTGACTATTACAAATAAATAAATAGAGCAAGCTCCGTCGGTGCTGCATCCGCGAACAGCACACAGAGAGTAGCACTGGCGGCGATCAACCCACTTTCATTTGTCACTCCGCCTCATCCGCTGCGTCGGCCATTTTCGAACGCTGTGAGAGAACAGGTGGGGAGATTATCGGTCCACGATGAGCGGCACAAGACAATATGTTGTCAATTCCCAACGCTGCCCTGTGACACGCAAACAAGATGCAGCAGCCTATGTGTATGTGCATAGGGCTGCGGCTATGGCCTGAAGGCTATACATCCCCGGCTCATTGTTCACTGTCGACGACACCACTGAATCAATGCATAACTACTGTAGTCTAACCACAGGGAATTCATTAAACGCCCGCCTTCCCTTGACATTTGGAGCACTATCCTTAATTGCATGATAAGCAATATCGGCATCATTAATAACAATGTAAGCAGTAAATCATTAGTGTTTGTCACTGTGTGTGTGATTGCTGTTAAATGAGCATGAGGGTATAGCTCAACTAGAGTCCCCCCAGCCATGCTATGCTAGGCTATGGAAGTGGCCTATCCAGTATACAGTAATAGCAGCACTCTGTCAGAATGTCTGTGTTTCCTTAAGGCTAGGCACCCTCCTCTGCTCACCCACTTCCCCCAGCTAGGCCAATCTCACACTTAGTAACCATGGGTACGCCCCATAGGAATTCGTTTATCATCCTTACACATTTCTTGGGTACAAAATGCTGTAAAAACCTGTTTGTTTTTTGCTGGGTTTCAAAACAACTTCCAGTACTTTCAGTGGTTATCCAAAAACGAGTCCTGGAATCAGTTCTAGGCCCAGCTGACTTTTACAGCTGTGAATCCAAGGGTTTTCAGCTGGTTCTCATCAAATACATATCAAGAGTGGAGGGAATGAGGTAGTGAGAGAGAGAAAGAGAGATAGAGAGAGGAAAGGAGAGATGTAGCATGAGCATGGGGCAAAAACTGAGAGGTGGAGTGGGAAGGAGAGATGGCAGAGGAGGTACAGCAAGCAATGCATGATAAACAAGACAGGATATATGTGATGCGAAGGAGTGGAGGAGGGTGAGAGAGAGAGCAATTAGGATGTGCAGACGGTTGCGGATAAGTGATGCATAAGTCTTTGAGAGAGCAACAAATAAATGAAAGAACTTGTACAGACAGTGTAGAAACTTGGCAGAGAGGCATGATTCAGCAGACATGAGCCTTACTGGTGAAGAACAGGTTTAATTCTGGTACTATAAAGTCTCACTCAACTTCAGCCCAACTACCTCAGCACACAGGCTTAGGGAATTGACACTGAGACTGGCTGGAGCCAGGGTTTATCAACAGTGAATCTGGAGCAGGTTGAAGTTCTATGAACAAATGTTAATTGAGTGACAGACATTATATTTTTCAATCCCTCTGTGTAAATGCAAGAGAGAGAAAAATAATTCCCATGTTCACATGCCTGATAATGACAGATAATGACAGCCATTATCATCTATAGCCAAGGTAGGAGCACAGCTAAGTCACACTTTTTAACACACGCTAGTTAACTAGGCTCACATCTTGGCAGTTGTTCAGATTCTCCATAGCAGCCTCTTCAAAGTCCCAAATACAGTGGCTTGCGAAAGTATTCACCCCCTTGGCATTTTTACTATTTTGTTGCCTTAGAACCTGGAATTAAAATATATTTTTTGGGGGGTTTGTATCATTTGATTTACACAACATGCCTACCACTTTGAAGATGCAAAATATTTTTTATTGTGAAACAAACAAGAAATAATACAAAAAAACGGAAAATTTGAGCGTGCATAACTATTCACCCCCCGAAGTCAATACTTTGTATAGCCACCTTTTGCAGCAATACAGCTGCAAGTTTCTTGGGGTATGTCTCTATAAGCTTGGCACATCTAGCCACTGGGATCTTTGCCCATTCTTCAAGGCAAAACTGCTCCAGCTCCTTCAAGTTGGATGGGTTCCGCTGGTGTACAGCAATCTTTCAGTCAAACCACAGATTCTCAATTGGATTGAGGTCAGGGCTTTGACTAGGCCATTCCAAGACATTTAAATGTTTCCCCTTAAACCACTCGAGTGTTGCTTTAGCAGTATGCTAAAGGATCATTGTCCAGCTGGAAGGTGAACCTCCGTCCCAGTCTCAAATCTCTGGAAGACTGAAACAGGTTTCCTTCAAGAATTTCCCTGTATTTAGCACCATCCATCATTCCTTCTATTCTGACCAGTTTCCCAGTCCCTGCCGATGAAAACCTTCCCCACATCATAATGCTGCCACCACCATGTGTCACTGTGGGGATGAAGTTCTCGGGGTGATGAGAGGTGTTGGATTTGCGTCAGACATAGCGTTTTCCTTGATGGTCAAAAAGCTCTCATAACCCTGAGTACCTTCTTCCATATGTTTGGAGAGTCTCCCAGATGCCTTTTGCTGAACACCAAACGTGTTTGCTTATTTTTTTCTTTAAGCAATGGCTTTTTTTCTGACCACTCTTCTGTAAAGCCCAGCTCTGTGGAGTGTATGGCTTAAAGTGGTCCTATGGACAGATACTCCAATCTCCGCTGTTGGGGCATTGCAGCTCCTTCAGGGTTATCTTTGGTCTCTTTGTTGCCTCGGATTAATGCCCTCCTTGCCTGGTCCATTAGTTTTGGTGGGCAGCCCTCTCTTGGCAGGTTTGTTGTGGTGCCATACTCTTTCCATTTTTTTAATAATGGATTTAAATAGTGCTTCGTGGGATGTTCAAAGTATCTGATATTTTTTTATAACCCAACCCTGATCTGTACTTCTCCACAACTTTGTCCCTGAACTGTTTGGAGAGTTCCATGGTCTTCATGGTGCTGCTTGCTTGTTGGTGCCCATTGCTTAGTGGTGTTGCAGACTCTGGGGCCTTACAGAACATGTGTACGTACAGTTGAAGTCTGAAGTTTACATACACTTAGGTTGGAGTCATTTAAACTTGTTTTTCAACCACTCTACACATTTCTTGTTAACAAACTATAGTATTGGCAAGTCGGTTAGGACATCTACTTTGTGCATGACAAGTAATTTTTCCAACAATTGTATACAGACAGATTATTTTACTTATAATTCACTGTATCACAATTCCAGTGGGTCAGAAGTTTACATACACTAAGTTGACTGTGCCTTTAAACAGCTTGTAAAATTCCAGAAAATGATATCATGGCGTTAGAAGCTTCTGATAGGTTAATTGACATAATTTGAGTCAATTGGAGGTGTACCTGTGGATATATTTCAAGGCCTACCTTCAAACATAGTGTCTCTTTGCTTGACATCATGGGAAAATCAAAAGAAATAAGCCAAGACCTCCGAAAAAATTTTTTGTAGACCTCCACAAGTCTGGTTCATCCTTGAGAGCAATTTCCAAATGCCTGAAGTTACCACGTTCATCTGTACAAACAATTGTACGCAAGTAGAAACACCATAGGACCAAGCAGCCGTCATACCGCTCAGGAAGGAGACGCGTTCTGTCTCCTAGAGATGAATGTACTTTGGTGCGAAAAGTGCAAATCATTCCCAGAACAACAGCAAGGACTTTGTGAAGATTCTGGAGGAAACAGGTACAAAAGTATCTATATCCACAGTAAAATAAGTCCTATATCGACATAACCTGAAGGACGCTCAGCAAGGAAGAAGCCACTGCTCCAAAACCGCCATAAAAAAGCCAGACTATGGTTTGCAACTCCACATGGGGACAAAGATTATACTGTTTGGAGAAATGTCCTCTGGTCTGATGAAACAAAAATAGAACTGGTTGGCCATTGGTCAGGAAGTTAAAACTTGGTCGCAAATGGGTCTTCCAAATGGACAATGACCCCAAGCATACTTCCAAAGTTGTGGCAAAATGGCTTAAGGACAACAAAGTCAAGGTATTGGAGTGGCCATCACAAAGCCCCGACCTCAATCCTATAGAACATTTGTGGGCAGAACTGAAAAGATGTGTGCGAGCAAGGAGGCCTACAAACCTGACTCAGTTACACCAGCTCTGTCAGGAGGAATGGGCCAAAATTCACCCAACTTATTGTGGGAAGCTCTTGGAAGGCTACTCGAAACGTTTGACCCAAGTTAAACAATTTAAATGCAATGCTACCAAATACTAATTGAGTGCATGCAAACTTCTGACCCACTGGGAATGTGATGAAAGAAATAAAGCATTCTCTCTACTATTATTCTGACATTTCACATTCTTAAAATAAAGTGGTGATCCTAACTGACCTAAAACAGGGAATTTTGACAAGGATTAAATGTCAGGAATTGTGAAAAAACTGCGTTTAAATGTATTTGGCTAAGGTGTATGTAAACTTCCAACTTCAACTGTATACTGAGATCATGTGACATTTAGATTGCACATTGGCGGACTTTATTTAACTAATTATGACTTCTGAAGGTAATTGGTTGCACCAGATCGTATTTAGGGGCTTCATAGCAAAGGGGGTGAATACATATGCACCACTTTCCAGTTTTTATTTTTTAGATTTTTAAAATCTTTTTTTTCATTTCACTTCACCAATTTGGACTATTAGATTCAATAAAAATAAAAATCCATTTAAAATTGCAGGTTGTAATGCAACAAAATAGGAAAAACGCCAAGGGCGATGAAAACTTTTGCAAGGCACTGTAGGACCAACAGGAGGTACACCACAAGTTTTAGTGGCCCCCACTACTAACAGTGTGTGCAACACTAGTCACAAGTCACATGAATGTAACGGGCAAGCAGGTGGACCCGTGGTGCTGCACTGTATAATGATACTCCTGCCACACAGACTGTACAGTGGATATGACAGCCTGCACTTCTAATGAGCCGTGACAGGCATTTTTGAGCAGAGCAGACAAGTGGAAGCCTCCAACCATTAGAAGTCAAGTTGGTAAAGTCTTGTTGAGTCTGCAGTGTGAACTTACTGCCATTGGTGCTCGAGACATTCATATATATGCTCCAGTTTAACTGTGGAATACCCCTCTTGATCCGTCTAATTAAAAGCAGAATGCCATTGCTAACGCATGTGGAAATAACGTGGCCACTTACATACACCAAGGGTGCCCCATAAAAATGATGAATGTTTGATGATTTAGTTCATGAGTGACAATTGTATTAACCCAGTGTTTCCAAATGCAGCCAATCAATAAAAGATGCAGGCAAAGTGCAAAAGCAATTAGATGTTACTGTACGGTCCTAGAAGGACAAAACACAACAATCACATGTGTCTGTGTATCCAGAAAGACTGTCAATACCTTGTTCTATAAGATTAATTAATCTATAAGATTTAGGATGAGAGTGAGGGTCAAGATAGAAACACAGGATGACCTCATTGCTTTCAAACATCATTTAAGAATAGTGCTTGCTGAAAGCCTGTGTGTGCTGGAATCTCCGACCAACATAATTAATCCACTAAGGCAAATGATTAAAAACACTAACATTTCCAATCTGGACCGCAATTGCCTTTTAAATGGAACGTGCCACCATTTGTTTCATTAACTTTTAATAATGAAAGGGGGTGTGCAATGTACAAGGAAGAGGTTTATCGCTTTATTGCAAAGTTGCTGAAATTAAAAAAGGGCATATCAAAGCTCAGAGGCAGCCATTAAGACAATTACTGGCTGACTAAACATGACATAGCTCCCCTTAGCTTGTGACTCATTTGTGTAATGGAGGAGATGGTCATGTGACATGGCCCGCCACACGTCTCTTCGCTGGTAAAGTCAACATGGCAACGTTATGGGTTATAACAGACAGGAACTCCCCGCCCACTCACTTAAGCTGCCACATAAAGTATACAGTGTACAAAACATTAGGAACACCTGCTCTTTCCATAACATAAGACTGACCAAGTGAATCCAGGTGAAAGCTATGATCCCTTATTGATGTCACCTGTTAAATCCATGTCAATCAGTGTAGATGGGAAAGAGACAGGTTAAAGAAGAAGCCCTAAGACAATTGAGACATGGATTGTGTATGTGTGCCATTCAGAGGGTGCAAGACAAAATATTGAAATGTCTTTGAATGGGGTATGGTACAGTAGTTGGTGCCAGGAGCACCGGTTTGTGTCAAGAATTGCAACGCTGCTGGGTTTTTCACACTCTATAGTTTCCAGTGTGTATCAAGAATGGTCCACCACCCAAAGGACATCCAGCCAACTTGACACAACTGTGGAAAGCATTGGAGTCAACATGGGCCAGCATCCCTGTGCAACGCTTTGACACCTTGTAGTCCCTGCCCCAACGAATTGAGGCTGTTCTGATGGCAAAACGGGGTGCAACGCAATGTTAGGAAGCTGTTCCTAATGTTTTGTACACTCAGTGTATACAATAACAATACACTTCACTAGAATTAATTAGGTAAAGCGCAGAGGGTAATCTTCAACATTGTCATACCGAACATGCAAGAGCCTCACCATGTAAAAGGTAATATACCAATATGTGGAGGGTAATATAACCACCGAGATTATTACGTAAGAGACCCATAAATTGACTCTCCCCTGAGTTCCACATACTGAGGAAGTCAGCAAATTGGTTTCAATTTCACTTTTCAATTAAACTACAAGTTTAGGAATGTATGAGTCTAGTGTCTTTTCGATACAATCAGCAAAATAGTTTTGTCTGAGTCAAACACAGAGTATGCGGAACAGAAGTTCCCCTGAGAACCACGTCTGTGATACACAGAGGGCAGTGGGCCATTCTTGCTCTATCGTCACCGAGGCTCCTGAGAATACACACACCAGAGAGCATTGACACCAAGACCACTGTAGTTTGTTGATCACAACAACACGAGGAATACAACAGTGCCTAGAGCAGCCACAGACCTTGGAGATTTAAGCGAGATGTAAGCACGAGAAATGATCTAAAACGTTTGCTGTCTCCACGCCAGTCATGTTCATCAGCCACGCATCCGAAAAGGGCAAGGAGCCATCCTCACCATTACCATCACCACCGCCGTCATCGACACGATTAACCGATGTCCTTCACATTTGCATTGATAGTCAGCTCATTATAAGCATACATATAAACAATCTAATTGATATTCTACTTTCTTACTAAATGTAATATTAGGCGTATGACTGGATATACAATTGATCCCAAACTCTACAGCGACGTACATAATGAATTATGTAGAATGCCGTATGCGTTGCTGTTGCTCGCTGGTATCTACCCACACTCGCTTGTGAATTCCCTCCGCATATACTTGTCCCTGAATGATGCATGAACCGAGCATATGAAATGTATACAAAGCCAGTGGGTCTGCCTGTGTCTGTACTCTGTTTGTCGATGGGCCCAGAGCGGTTAGTTCCCTTGGCTGTCAGTTGGAACAGGCAGGTTAAATAGGTCAAAAGGCTTTTGAGTGAAAGGGACCCAAGAGACCATTACATGGCAACTGAACTGAACATGAAACCATTTGCCATGTAACAGGCCACATGTCAAAGCCTGACTAATGAAAAAAATCAATAATAATAATACATTTTTCCAGAAAATGTAATTCATGGCAGTTTCGGGTTTTTGCATGTTGCTGTATAAAGGATTACATAGTATTATTATGACTTTCAACAGCCGTAGGTGAAAAATGTATGTCATGTCTCAGGCAAGGTTACCTGCTAATCACATGGATCACATGAATAATGTTAACCGAATAGATTAAGGGGAAAGAAGCCAAATCTATTTGGCCTTTCTGTGAAACTGCTCTTCCACTTACTTGTTCATTTCTAAAAGACACTGCTTGACAAACAAATAGCTATACACTAGCCTGTGAAGATCGGGATTCGCTCGCTTAGTCACGTCAACGAGACAGGATTTGAAAGGATGGCTTCGTGAGACTGTACACGTGAGTGTCACATTTCCAGAGCACAGAATCGCCCAGCCAGGATGGATGATCCAGCATCAACATGCATGTCGTCTATTATTTCATTGTATCTCAAATCCATTAAAATGACAAGACTGGTTTCCCCGCCATATGTAGCACTTTACAACAGCATCTAGTTTGAAATGTCTTCTACATCCCTTAGGGATATAACATATATTGCATTTCGTCCAGTACTTAGCCCAAACAGTCATTTCTCAGGGGACAATTTCACACACATTACTGCGCTCAGCTAGCTAATATATCCTAACTAACCTTAGGGGGATATTAACTCTGAATTCTTAAAGGTTAGGCATTAACTCAGAATGGTTGGAACCAGAGACAACATGCAACCTTTGGAAGGAGAGGCAGATGCTTACAGTCATCCACCATCCCCTTCCACAATGCCCTAGCGAAACCAACAGTGCTCACTATTGACCCTAGTGGCCCATTTCCACGTCATCTCCCGATGTCCCCAGACATGGATGTACGTCGAATACTGACTAGTCCTGTGACAGTGGTTGATGGTGCTGGTCAAAGTTAAATGGAATGGGGGTGTGGAATATTGTATATCTTAAATGTATGCCTACATTCAGATATCTCTGTTCAATATCACTTACCCTTCCATTTCATGACCAGTTGTCCGGGAACAGGGACATTGTCCTAATGTGCCAAATAGTAGGCAAGTTCTCTGCATTTGAGGCTACTAAGCCCATTAAACTGGTCCGCGAGATTTTTGATATGTTTAGCAAGCGTCATCAGATAAGACCTTGTGTGTCTCTGCTACTCTATCATAGCCTCTCTTTCACACAGGTACATGTTTGTTTTCTTCTTTGTCAATGTGCCTCTTCAGTGTCATTCGGTCTATATCTTCATCCATTGCTGCTGCTCAAATGGACTTCTTCCCTTCTCTCACTTCCTCGGCTACTCTCTCAAGAACCTGTTTGAAGTGTGTATACACGGGGCATGATACTATCTGCTCTGGAACAATAAAAATGCACTATCTTGAGTTCATATGCATGACACATTGCTAAAATGCTATGCGTATTAGACATACAACTGACAAAACTTTTATTTGTATGGGGTATGGTGAACATTGGCTCAACTTACCCCATGGCCATAACCTCAACTTACCCCAATACAAACATTTTGACCATATTAGCCCACAGAGCTAGAAATGTGCACTTTCATACTAGGTTTATGACATCATACTGTAGCTTATACTGTACATAACTGATGTACAAAACAATCTTAAAACGATCGACTTTGGTTTAGATACAAACGTCATGAAACCTAGGGGAGACTGGGGTAAATTGAGCCATTGTCTATGTTCAGCATCACTCCATCAAGGGAAATATAGTATTATTTCTAAGAAATATATCAATATGTACACTGAGTGTAAAAAACATAAAGGATACCTGCTCTTTTCATGACAAAGACTGACCAGGTGAATCCAGGTGAAAGCTCTGATCCCTTATTTATATAAATTGTCAAATCCAGTTCAATCAGTGTAGATGAAGGGGAGGAGACAGGTTAAAGAAGGATTTTTAAGCCTTGAGACAATTGAGACATGGATTGTGTATGTGTGCCATTCCGATTGTGAATGGATTTAAGTGCCTTTGAATGGGGTATGGTAGTAGGTGCCAGGCACACCGGTTTCAGTGTGTCAAGAACTGCAATGCCGCTGGGTTTTTCACACTCAACAGTTTCCCGATACACCATCCAAAGGTCCTTCAACCAACTTGACACAACTGTGGGAAGCATTGGAGTCAACATGGGCCAGCATCCCTGTGGAACGCGTCCATGTCCCGATGAATTGAGGCTGTTCTGAGAGCAAAAGGGGGTGCAACTCAATATTAGGAAGGTGTTCCTAATGTTTTGTACACTCAGTGTATTTCAGGATGTTGTGTATCCCTGGAAATAATCAGTTACAGTTTTGAATACATAACTTGTCCAAAAAAGTGGTATCTTGGCACAACTTACCCCGGGTATGGGGTAAATTGAGCCGTGGGACAGGGAAAGTTGAGGGGCCTCCAAATTTCTGTACTGAATGAAATATTACCACTACCTTTTTAAAGCCATGTCTATCTTGATTTCCCAAACACAATTCAAAACAATCACTTTTTTTCTCTTTTAAAAATGTTAAGCATAGTTTAACACATGCTTAACACCTAACAAACGCTTTGAAAGAATTTGTACTTTTTTTAACATAGGCCAGGCCCTGCTGTTACCTCATATCCCAGCGATAAGGCCTTGCATTACACCTGGGTAGAAAACACCTCAATTTGCTCAACTTGCTATTGGCTCAACAATTGGCTCAACTTTACCTCATGGCCAATGGCTCAATTTACCCCAAGACAAACATTTGGACTATATTAGCCCACACAGCTACAAGGATGCACTATCATGCTAGATTTAGGACCTTATATTGAACATTATAAAGAACCCAACTGATGTATAGAACAACCTGTAAATGACCTACTTTGGTTTAGATACCAGAATCATGGAACCTCTAACACAATATATTAATTTGACTTGGTTTCTTCCTTTACCGACTGCATGAAAGGATAACCTCTTCCTAAATACTTGGTGACATGATTCATGTTGTGTATGGTTGCTTAGAAACAACGGGGGGCTCAATTAACCCATTGGTTCAACTTAACCCACTCGCCCCTTTCAGCTTCATGTGTCATCTCAGGAACACTCAGACTACAATATTTTAAACGTATTGCAATAAATGTGTCCAACTATGCCAACATAAACACGCCTCGGGTAAATTTTGCTCCACGTTGTATCTCTCAATCACTTAATCACATAGTATAGTAATCCTTTGATACAGCCCATTCTGTTCTTCACAGTTTTCCACAGATATGTCTGTGATATCTTGATCTCCACAGCTGCCATGAATCGACTGTGCTGTGTTTCAAAATGGAGGGCTCTGCATTCTGAGCACCTTCTCCAGCAATCAATAAGCTCCTCTTGACCTTTGTCTACATCAATAATGGTATTTCTGATTTTTGGAATAGGAGAAGAAGTTTGTCTCATCCTCAACACAGAGTATTTCTTTCCCCGAGGACTCTGTTGGCATAGTCTTTGACAATAAAATGGCTCATTCAACAGTAATATTACTCAACTAGGAAGAAAAGAAAGAAAGAAAGAAAGAGAGAAAGCGAGAAAGAGAGAGAGAAAGAAAGGAGTTTAAATGTAGGGCAACACTGCAGTAGATTCTACCATGAAAAAAAATGAACTAGCTGCATGGAGTTGCAGTTGCTCTATTTCATTTGTATTATGCGTGTTCTATTGTGTGTGTCTATCTCTGAATCATATGAACCCCAAGCAACATTAGGTGCATGACCTTCCCTCCAACCTAACGGACACTGCCTCTCCAAATAGCAGGTTGTTAATGTTAGGACACTTTCTCGCGCACCAGGCCAGGCCTGACGCCAAGGATTTACTTCGCCCAGCCTTACATCTAACCTTTTCTCTCCTCCCAGGTCTCTGGATGGAGGAACAACCAGGAGCAGAAGACCTTTTCGGGGAATGTGCATTCAAACACAGGCCTATTTTATACCTGGCACGCTGGATCAACATACGTTACGTGACTCAGTAACCACGGCGAATTCCAACCAGAGGACAGACGGCACCTGGGGCCTTTGTTCCACAGACCAAGCACACAACCACGGAGCTCCCTTCCCTGGCTCTAATGAGTTAACATTGTCCGAGGCAGGTAGAGGAGCTGCTAAAGACATGGTGCTGCTGGAGTACAGCGGAGGAGGGTGGGAGAGGATGGGTTGTCGGTAGACATAAAAAAAACGTCACCCTCACTCAGCCTCTTGTTAAAAGGGGTGCATTAGGAAACCCTACTGTCCCATCCCCTCCTTCCAGTCCACTATGTGGGCTTCTCTGGGGAAGTAGTGAGGCGTATGCTTTCAACCAACTATGTGGCCTGAGTCTAAAGAGAAGAAGAAGCCATCCGTATCCCAGCTATGATTTTAAGAGGAGCTAAAAGCTTGGGGGAGCTGAGATTAAAGAGGAGGCACCACAGAGTAGTGATGGGGGGGAAATGTATACAGTTACATATTGCGGTAGTATTTTTGACAATATTATACCGATCATTTGACTCAAAGTATTGATTAAAAAATATATATTTTTAAAAAAGTAAAACTTTTTGGAAGAGCGCAATCCCTCTCCTATTTCTACTTCCAGGCCGGCTTTGTGGATTAGCGCAACGTGATAATAGTCGCTGAGCATATTTGTTGAAAGCATTAAAGGTAAAATCATTATCCGAAACAATAACCCAGGTGGAGATTAAACATGCAGACGCATAACAAAGGCCAACTTTTTGTCATCGCACAGGGGTCATCCACATTGCCACAGGCAGCTGCCTACCATGACGTAACCTTCAGTTCATGGTGTGTTGGCCACTCGCTTTGGCGACACAGTGAAAATCACTGTTTAATCTGGATGAAGGCATGCAGGAGTCAGAGCCAGACACATCAAAATGTGGAGGGCACTAGACCAGTGATCTATGCGTTTACTCTCTCTGGCCTTCCTCTGACATCATGCAAATGCATGCTAATATGGATGACAATGGCAACTTCCACGAGTAACATCTTGTAAATCATACATCTTGTTTTATACAATAAACCCAACTGGAATTACATTTGGTCCGGTGGATGACTATGATGACAACAGTTTAAACTAAAGCCTATGGGTATTTGTGCCAAAAACAGTCAATTGTGTCCTCCTAACTTCGTATTATGATGAGTCCCATTACAACTGGAAAACATAATTACAACAACCAGTAGAGTTGAAATGTACCTGAGCAAAGCTAGACCTTTGTATGTGTCTGCTATTTCATCACACATGCAGTCATTGTATGCGAACTCAGCAGTAATCTAAATACATGCATTAATAATATTATTTATAATAATAATATCAATTTCAGTGTCATATAAATAGGTCTTATTGGTCTACTACAATGGAGGCATACGTCTTCACGTGTCAAATCTGAGACACGACAACACAACTGAGAACACACTAATAGCAGAGATTAGCAGAGATATTGACATGACTGCAAGCATAACCATGGATTTGATCCAAAACATACCCAAGGGTTTGGTGGAGGGACCTTTCCTCTCAGTCAAAGCCTGGAAAACCTGTCACCCTTTACATTGATGTGCAGTTCTGACTAAGTAGCACTAGAGGATGCTCTTGCATGGAGCAAAACTTGTCTCCAGCAGTGTGCACTTCATAGATTCCTTGAAACATTAGTATTTCCAGGCTGCCACGACATGTAAACACATTACAAAGACTCAAACCACTTTGTTCACTCTTCTCAAACACAGGTATGTGACATGTCAACCAACCCCGTGTGTTCATCCCATAAGGCAGGCGCTTCCATAATCAACTGACATGCAATTGAAATTCTGGTTACAACCTGAAACATGTTTTCGGGAGACATTCACAGTTGTGAAACTCTGTTATGGGTGGATTAGCAACAACATGCTAGGCCTATGGGTGTGAATTTAAAAACGTCGATAGTCATAGTAAAATGTAAAATGGGTTGTTGCCATTGAGATGACTTCTGAAGGTGTTTGGATTGTTCCTACCCTATTATGCAAGCAATCGCTGTAGGTGTATTGACAGTGCCTAGCAGATCAATACAGCTGTGAGAAGACGAAATATTTTGATAGCATCGGTTAGACTGGTAGCCTATTCCGTGCAGTACGCTGGGGGGTTTCCTTTGGGAAAGACAGTGTGTGGAATATCAGAGCAATGCCCACAAATCATTAGGAGAGGGTGATAATCGAGTACTTACCATATTGACTTCAGATACCATGTCTATGCTGGCTATGTCTATATTCATCCCAACACCCACAGGGGGACCTGCAACAAATCAACAAAACGGACCGTAATGTTAACCATTTCATCATTTTGGGGGTTTATAAAAATGAATACCATATACCACAAATGTGTGTTAACACTTTGAATTATAGCAACTGCGTGCCATCAGCACACGAGCAATCATTCATTGACTTGCTGTCAGCCAGATAACACAATATGGGATTTTTTTTTTAAACAGGTGCGCGCGATGCCTTTGATGTTCATCGCAAAACACCGTGCATGGTGCTTATTTCGTCTAAGTGCTTCCGAGGAAATTGAAAGTGTGTACCTATGTCGACCGCTTTTACACCTGAATAGAGAGATGACCGCGTTCGTAAGGTAGCTTAGGCAAGACACAAATCGCCGACATAACAATGGGTTGGGGAATTAAAAATCACGTTTCGTGACAACCGTCAAAATGTGTATCATTGATTGAGCCTACAATGTAAAATACCCTTCTGGTATTGTGTTATAAAGTGTTCCTAATCCGTGTCGTTTAGCACATGTGGAACGAGGTGGCCAAATGTATCTATAGGCTACCTGGACAACCGGTGGGTAAGCTATGTGCGTTTAACTTTTATAAAATGAGAAGGGATTTGCGCGATCCACCCAATTAGAGCAACAACTGGGTGTTATAGGGCTGACAACAGAAACGTCAATTAGAGTTCGTATTAAATTATTTCAATTACCTCCGAAATCCGGCCTCAAGCGAATGTCATATCCTTTCAACAGTCTATCCACAGTTTCTTTTACGATTGACATATTGCTAGGGTCATTGACACTAGAGAAAGAGAAGGAATACATTATTATATTTACAGGCTTCTGAAGGCATTGTTTAAGTGTTTCCTACAGTTTTTCTACAGTACAGTGTAAAGCACAGCCATACAAAGTGAAGAGCATCGAAACGGACCACTTACCTTTGCGCACAGACCACTGCCACTATTACAGGAAAGGTCCAAACCCCAAAGTAGCTCATTTTTCTTATTCTCAACACCGCCATAGTTTTGATATGATTTTGGATTTCAGTGAAGACAGACGAGATCCAACTTATTCTGGCCAGTGCAGTAATTCCAGTGTGGGACGCATGCGCATTTCTTACCACAACATCAAGAAGCAGTGGCTGCTGATGCTGGTGGTAGAGCAATTTCCCTGCCAGAGAAAATGTTTTAATGGGCAAGCGAGAAGCCTACAAGTTAGTTAGAGGCAAACGGATGAATCTCACTCGCCGTTCATGATTTTCTAAAACGTGTGAAACAAACGTAATATAGATAATACTTTACTTCCTTAGTTTCCGTTAATATCGATGTTTTATTCCACTTAGAAGGAATGTTTAAAAACTACAACATTAGCAATTAGGATGAGGTGTTGCATCGGCTACTTTAATCTAACATCAATATATGCTTCAACAGATTCGTGGTTCGACAGAACATTGGGAGGGACAACTATTTAACAGTGTGTGTGTGAGAGTGTGTGTACATAATATGCGCGCACTCTGAGCTGTAGCTACACACGTTCTCTTATCTTTCGCCTCACGTTTTCTCTCTTTCACGGGCGAAAGAGAGAGAACGTTCGTAGCTACAGCTCAGAGTGCGCGTGAACCAGGGTGTTTGAGGCGCAGAGTGATGAGCAGTAATAGGTAATAGTCTGATTATTTGTTAGAGGTGTGTTTAGAGGGGCAGGGCAGCGACGGCACAGATGATTAGTTCCTTTGGAATTGATCAATATTCAGAATATGTAGGCCTAGATTGAAATCACTCGAACACAAAATGTATAGTCTATATAAACCTATAATGTCAGAGCATTCGTGAAATAGTCAACACCAGTTTGGAATTAGAAATTAGGCTACCCATGCGCTGGGCTGGATGTGCTCGCTCTCTTGCGCTCTTGCGCTCTCTCTCTCTCTTTCAAGGTGGGATGCTCCTCAAAGTTTTTATGACATGACTCAACTTCCAAATCAATTTCACCCACTGCACCTCTCTCACGGGTTCGGGTTTTTGACGCAAATTTGCAAAGGCATGTTCAAATTTATTTCATTGCCACTCGCTGTTGCTCTTGCGTCAATAACGCGCCTCGAGGCGGATAGAATACATGAACAATAGCAAGTATGCTATACATTTCAAAGCAAGCGCTACCCACTCCTGAAACCGACATATGTCACTTTGTAAAAGTGGACAAGCGTTGGTGGAATTCAAATACAATGGCGCACGGCACTGGGCAGACCCCTGGACGATAGTCACAATGAATCAACATCCCTCTCATCTGTCATTCCTTAATAACAACCCACAATTAAGATGTGTATCATTGAGCTACTAGCTGCCACATGCGTAGACCTACATCAACATGATATTAGTGGACATTATTGGACAGTTGAATGTTGAAGTACACTCTTGGGGTATATTTTGTTTCATATCGGTTTACTTGTAGCCTGGTTGCTTGATTTGCAATACATGACATGATGTGTTTGGAAAGCAGCTGAATAACCCAGCTATTCTGAGATTGTAATTAGACCATGTAGAGAGAGATAAACTCTGCCCTCAGTTAGACAAATAACCACTAGAACATCTGTCATTAAAACCATAGGCCTCGGTGGACAAACATAAATAAACCACCAGGTCAAGTTCAAAAGCTTTATTGTCCATTTGCTAAAAACTGACATGTGTATTTGGCTTCCATCGTGGTTTACATCAGACGCATAAAAACACACCATGCACAATACAACACAAATTGGTGGTTAAATTGTCACTAGTTCATTCATTCACTCATCTGTCGTTTGCTATCCATCGTGAATGCACATAAACCCTTGTCTCAGCCACTCTCCCTTCTAATACTTGTTCATTTGCTCTACACTTCTAAAGAACATCTGAACTATTCAGCACTTGATAATGTTGCTTTCAGAGAGTGTATTTTCACGTGTTTCCTCTCCAAGGTCAAACAGACTTCCTCTCAGCACTAAGACTGACGAGTGTAGGTATACAAGTGACGGATAGGTTACTGACTCTTCATAATCAAACACTAGTCGTATTTTCTCCCTCATGTCCAGTCAAACTGCATCACACCATGTATTGGAATACGGCGTTTTTGGCTGTGTTTTAGTACAGGGTTTGTTTGCTGGCGTGAAGGGTATTGATGGAGAGAGAGGCCATTCTAGCCTGTTTGTGCAGAGAGCCTGTGGACGCAGATAGCAGAACACAGCGTATCATCTGCCACGACTTTGGGTCGCACTGTTACCACAAGCAAGGAAAAAGAGGAGGAAAGTAAACATTAGCAGTCCTCTCGCAATGGTACACACTCTGTGATGTGCTATGTTTGCCGGTTAAACTAATACACTGGAAAGGTCAAAGTTCAAATACTGAATACTCAAATACTGTACTTATACTGTACAGCACATTTCTTAGGAACTGCTATATAATTAGTGTTTATCAGTATAGGTTGTTACACAATTGGAACATGGACTGTGTGTTTACAGATCCACTTGCTGAAGTTAATTCCATGTGTTGTATATTGAATCAAATGTTATGTAAGTACATTGCTGTTGCAAAGGATACACTTGTAATTATAATGTACCTACTCAGGAGCAAGCAACTCATTGTAAATTGGAGCACAATAGGTTTAATCTTTTTAATTATTAGCTAGCTATGAAATTACAATAACATCCTTTGCAGACTATTCATTCTAACCAGGGGTGTATTCACGCACGCACGCACGCACGCACGCACGCACGCACGCACGCACAGTAGCCTACATAAAGTGTAATACATAAATACAACATCACATGATTATTGAAAACAGTATCCATAGAATGTGTGGACAGACTGGATTATTTTTGATAAACCTAATGTGGGGAGTTTGCACCTGGTCACAGATCTGTGTGTAGACCCCATGTGGACGTCTGACATGGCCAGGTACCCAAGTGAGATGGCGACGTGGCAGGATGCCGGGGTGGAGATGGGACTCATATCTTTTGAAGCATAGTTTTTCAAAACCCATCTTCTGTATTATAATTGTGATGTTTGGTGTATATACCTGAGGTACGTACAGTGCGTCATGTATCAACATTGCAATCACATTTTTTTCCACCACAATGAACAGGTTTTGTGTATTTAACATGCAGTGAAATGATGACTGCACTTACAGTGCTGAGTAGCCCTTTCCTGCAGTCAATGACCAAAAGCGCCCTCTTTGGCCTCATGGGTGGAATGTTATTCATATTTTTCAGAATTTCAGAATTAATAAATATATATATTTTTTTTATTGATGACAATCGGTTGTTTCTATGTCAAACAGTTTTGTTATATTTCAGTCTTCTGTGGTGTGAATATAAAGTGTAATATTGGGACGCAAACTCAAATTGGAATAGATTTCAACTCTATATCTGACATGGGACTGGTGTTTTCTTTTTTGTTGTTGTCCATAAGCGTGTGAGGTATATACTTTTGTTTCAAAGTATATTAGTTTAAGACTACCAAGAATCACTCCGTGTGACCTTGATTTAGCCCTTTGCAGTAAAAGGTTAAATAGAGGATCACAAATAAACAGCCCTAAAAGGTACATTTTAATGATGCATCTCTTGACAAGATGTTTCGTCAAAGTAGTCTTATAGTGATGAAATAAAAGCTTTGCCAATTAAAACAGATAATCAAAGCATAAAAACTCAAAAGGACATCTGGTACTCGAAGGACCGATCATAGCTGACTCATTGAACAAAGTCTGATTTCCAAAGCAAGCTGTATTTCAACATGAACTTGATGTTTCTCAGAACTGTTTCTCATGCCAAAATATACACTGCATAGAGTAGCATATACTGTATATACATGTACGTGCTGTTTCTAAAGTTGTGGTGAAACCATTTGAAGAACTTAAGTTATTGACATCAAACGTTTTTGATATCTATAATGTTCATACAATACGTCATAGCTGCTCCAAAATGGAAATTATAACGCCAATCTTTACATTTGTTTATGTTCTTCAGCAGCCATGTGGTTTCCCCCCACTGTGACACCAGGTTGCTTTGGCGATGACTATCAACAGTTTCCTTGCCAATGCCAGGAGTGAGCTACGTTTTGAAACTGTAGATAACCAGTAAAAACGGAGACCATCAGCCCTCCTCTATGCCTCATTAACTGCCACCAACAGGAGGAGGCGCCACCTGCTGTTTCTCAAGGTCACAGAGCCCTTTACACTACACGACAATGGACACCATCGCCAAATCTGGGGTGAGTGTCTTGGGGTGAGTGTCAGCTTTCAGCCACAGTTGGGAAGAATTTCCGAGCGACCTTGCCAAACAGTGCCTTTTGGTGTCTTGGCTTCAAATATTGAGATTCCAACGGAGTAACTGGAGCTCTTCCACCAGCAGACCTCCCACGTGAGACCCTCATGTCAACATCTGCTCCTCACTCCTCCTATGTCCCCTCTTTTGCCATCTTCTTTGCCCCCTCACAGAAGAGCCCTGCTAGGCTTACCTCAGAACAACCACTGCCCACCCACACCACCTCTGCAGGCTCTCTGACTTTGACTTGACTCACTGAGTTTCTTTTTTCGTAACAGCGAGCCGTTACCATAGATACTGTATAATATAGCAGAATTGCCACATCCACTGTTGGCGGTATGTTAAATATAACACAGCACTGCAGAACTGCTATTAAACACATATACTTTATACATTTGGACTAAGATGTCATTGAATACAAACTTGGATTAAAAGTAGACATTGATCTAATCGAATTAGAGAAAGGATGTAATCTGGTGTTTACCCAGAGTTGATGTTAATAATTAAAGAGGTTATGCAGTTAACAGGGGATATAATTAGTATTGAAAGAGACTGACACTCAATGACAACAACATGTGCCAGATTAGCTGGCTGTAAAATAGGACATTCACTGGGTCACAAGCTGGTTTCTGTATTTTAGTGGAGGAGGGCCTGCTCCTCAGCCTGATCTTTTACTAGCTTTTTTGTATCATGAAATGCTTTGAATGCTTCTTAGTACACCACAGCATTAGCTAACCTTCTGCTGCTGTCCATGGTGCTGAAGTTTGAAGACTGCCTTACCTAGGTCTGGTAGGATTATGCCACTGTCCATAGAGCTGAAGTTTCAATTGCAGTTGGTTGCCTTACAAGGGTCTATTGGGAGTTGTGTTGCTGACCATGCTGTTGAAATGTACACTACTAAAGTTGGTGGGGTGAATAAAGTTAACTTTCCTTCATTCCATGTCAATGCACAATTATGAACAATAACATTTCATTGCATAAATAATGTGCTTTTTTTCCGCTGGAGATGCTGAGTATGCCCAGAAGTTGTTGTACTGACCAAAACAAAGTACCAAATGTTCTATTTTCCCAGGCAATTTGGCAAAGGTCTCTTTTACAAAGGTCAGGGAGTTAGAAAAAGGTTTCTGTGAAGCAAGTACCTGCAAGGCACTGAGAAAGCTGCTTGATTGAATTATGATACTTAAAAATCAAGAGTTATGTGCGAACACTCAGACGTCGTCAGAGGCTTAATCAAGTTCAGTTTGTCATCTCTGGAGTGACTCAGTTGTGACACAAGTCATGTAAAATATTTGTATCTTAAAAAATGGAATGGAAAACCCTCACCTTTCTACCGTTGATGTGTGTGATATCCTGGCACAAAATGTCTACAGTGCAGAAATAAACATTGGTGATGAGTGTAGTTAGCCCTCAAGTTACCCCTGTGCAATATGAAGTACTTTGAGAGCTGTATAATGCACAATGTTAATATAATCCATTATTATCATGTACGCAGTTCAACTCTTAAGATTCAAGTGATCTGTTCAACGATCCAGAGATACCTTTAATTCAAACACTGCATATTGAATGTAATGAACCAGAATGAATGCTTTCCAGTTGTATCTGGATTATTAGCAATTAGGCTCCACTTGTGGGCCAAAATGCCTCTCAGCGGCACTATCTTTGACCATTTGGCACTTTATGACATAGAGGATGCTCCACAGAACAGCAAAGCTTAAAAATCACCATATCTATCTCTGCATCAGTGCACTATGGGACACCGTCATGGATTTGTGTGTGTGTGTGTGCGTGCGTGCGTGCGTGCGTGCGTGCGTGCGTGCGTGCGTGTGTCAGCCAGGGAGAACGCCTCGGCCGCTTCAACAGAGATATGATGGTCATGGTTCTACCTCTTCTTAATGATCTGTGGTTGAAGCCCCTGCTCTATTGCCTTCTGAACGGACCCCTAGTCCCATAATGGATGGCACGGCTCATGTGATGAATAATGCTGTGCCCATTGCACGGTGCTTAAACCTCACTGCCATGGAGGTGGATTAGGATAATGGCCCTGTGTCATTTCAATGGTGGCATTACATAGCATGCCAAGCAGATTCACACCAGTGAAATCTGAAATAAGCTCCCTTCCTAAAGGGCATCTTGGCTCAGAGCATGGCTTCCATTAATGCTAAATGAATCATATTACACAGTAATGTTTACTGTAATGTTAATTCAACCACTGCCCATGCTACCACCGTTTTTACAGACGTTGTCATCCAGAGCAACTTACAGTAGTGAGGGCATCAATTTTCATACTGCCAGCCCTCTATGGGATACAAACCCACAACCGTGGCATTGGAAGCATCATGCTCTAACAACTGAGCTACACAGAACCGCCATCATTAGCACTACCATCGCTATCAGTGCTCCTGCTGCTATCACCAGGGCTGACCATGTGACCTTCCTAGGGTCAAACTCAGGTCTCCTGCAGGCCACAACACTGTTAGCCCGTGGTGTACAAAACCTTAGGAACACCTGCTCTTTCCATGACATAGACTGAATCCAGGTGACGCTATGTGTGATCCCTTATTGATGTCACCTGTTAAATCCACTTCAATCAGTGTATATGAAGGGGGGGGAGACAAGTTAAAGAAGGATTGTTTAGCCTTGAGACAATAGAGACATGGGTTGTGCATGTGTGCATTTCAGATTGTGAATGGCCATGACAAAAGATTTAAGTGCCTTTGAACGGGGAATGTTGGTAGGTGCCAGGCACACCAGTTTGAGTGTGTCAAGAATTGCAACACTGCTGGGTTTTCACGCTTTACAGTTTCTCATGTGTATCAAGAATGGTCCACCACCTAAAGGACATCCAGCCAACTTGACACAACTGTGGGAATCATTGGAGTCAACACTGGCCAGCATCCCTGTGTAATGCTTTTGACACCTTGTAGTCCATGCCCCGACGAATTGAGGCTGTTCTGAGGGCAAAGGGGGGTGCAACTCAATATTAGGAAGATGTTCCTAATGTTTTGTACACTCAGATTATATTTTCATGACTATTCCCTTGACCGCCTACATTTAACACATTTTCTAATACGTAGACACAGCATTACCCACTGCACCACATCTTGAAGGAGATGAGGTGGGTGTACACCGTTCAAAGTGCATTTATAACATTATATAACTTACATATTGAGTACAATAACACTATGATTGTTGGATTTCATTGCATAAATCATTTATAACACCTTTCATGCTTTTTTTTTTAAAACATCTATCTCCGTCAGATAAATTATAAATATGGTGAATATGTTATACCCTTCATTTAAAGGATATGTAAAAGTTACAATTAAAAGTTGTCTGCCATGTTTAGTACAGACTAACACAGTAGAAGATAAGCACAAAATATGAATAAAATATTAACAGAAAATCAAAGTAGAGATTATGGCAGAGAACTTATTTGAACTAAATAGCATACAATATTTGACTGCACAAAGCACTTTGCTCTCACATTTGTCTTTGCGCTGTATTAAATATTCCCCTATTTCCTATTTGACATTAGATCAGTTGTTACTGTACTTGTCAGAATCAATGTGTCCATACAACTATGATTCTATCTAAGTGGTATAACACAAGTAATACTTTTTTTGTAACAGTCAAATTTTAAATTTGGACAATGTCACTCCAGGTCAGTGAGAGTTAAGTGAGCCAGCAAACCTCCTAATCCTACTCCTGCCTTGCCACCACCACCAGCACAATCACATACACCATCCTAGGTTTTTCTGATTTATTTGTATTTGTTAACCCATGCTGACATGCAGAAGATTTGAACAAGCATAAACAGACTGTCACAGCTAATGGAAAAAAGCTGTTTGACATGTCCAAGGTCAACAGGCAATGAGTATTGATGCTTTATCTCCTCAACTTTGTTATGAATTAACATCTGTAGAATGCTCTCCACCACAAACATTTAAACCATCTCTGGTGTAATCTCTTGCAGCAGGACATTTGAGCCTTTTCCAAATCGGTCCTTGCTAATTCCCCGCCAAAACTATCAGTTGATTTCTTCCTTCTAATGTCCCATAATGCCTTATTCGATTATTTTCAATGCCCTCCGTCCCTGCTCTTCAGTCTCTTAAAACTCTTTAGTTTTTCAACTGAGCGAGTCAGATGAGGCGCAACCGCACTGGAGAAGAAGAGCAGGACTGGCGCAAATGCCCTCGCTTTTTACACTAAGCCGTGTGATCGGTGTTTTATAATGGTTTTAAATGATGGAATATGCAAATTATAACCGTTGACCAGGGTTTTTAGGCTGTGAAGTGTTTATGAGGCATGGCTTTCGTTTTCACTTTCTTTTTTCTGTCCTGGTGAGTACAAGTTAACTATTCTTCTACGACTTTACGCATGTTAGGATGTTGATCGATGTAAATTATGCAACTTTGATGCAGTAACAAGTTGTACCGAGTAGAATAAGGCGACAGATAATGACGATGCACTTTGTTTACAGTGTGAGCAATGTTTGGGGAAATAATCCGAAATCGACAGAGATTGATGGGAATATCTATTTGGATAACATTACGCGTATATTGGATAGATTACTAGATGGATATGACAACAGACTGCGACCTGGATTTGGAGGTACAGTAATGCATATTTTAGAATTCTAACAGGTTGTTTTTAAAGGTGTTAAATTCCAGTCTTCTCACTCAGTAGATAAAGTTGTACTTTCCACTGTGCTGAGGCACTTATGTTCCCGGACATACCCTAATTCTTGGTCACTATCCGATCGTTGGAAGCTGCTTTTGGTGCACTTACTTTAACTCAAATGTGTGCCCTCGAGTGTCCAGGCAATTTATTTACCCACTTAGGGTCTCTTTCTCACAAAGGGCCAATCCTACTAAGGGATGTTATTGTGCTGACTTGTGAGAGGAATATCCAACACTTCTACAGGTCTAGTAACTGTAAACTGGCAATGGGATATCATTAACAATAACAGCGTTTTTATCATGTTGATGATTTACATGCTTCCTTTTGTTTTTAGATTGAAGAGTTATGTTTATTTGGCGATGTCTTATGCTAAACCAACACTTATCTTTGTAGGTCCAGTTACTGAGGTCAAAACAGACATCTTTGTAACCAGCTTTGGTCCAGTGTCAGATGTTGAGATGGTATGTGGCCGCATTACTACTTTATCCAGTCCACTTCTATAACACAAAACTCCAGAGTATTGGCATGTATGGATATTTTAATACACACGTGTGTTATTGCAGACAGATAATTGCTTGTTGCTCTCAGTCCTAGAATGTCTCCCCACAGTCTCAAGTCATGTTCCTACCAGCCATATTATTCTGGCATTTGGGCAGAATGTCATTAGTGCAGCTTAGGGATTTTAATCTGGTTGACAATCTCTGTCAGTGAGGGTCCCGAGCCTGCTGATCGTTTTATTTCCTTTACCCACTATACCATGTGATACATTAGTAGCCATCCTACAGGCAGTATAGATAAGACCCCTAAGAGCAGTAAAGCCATCCATTTTATCAAAAAGCATTCCCGGATTGAAAAAGCCATATCCATGGTTACCGTTTGGATCTTCAGTCATTTGTTTTCATGGAGAGGAGTTGAGAAATATGGATATGCACAGTAATTAAACAGATCACAAACAACACAGAGGGGATACTTTAAAATATGACGTTTTTTTCCCCCCAAAACACTATATATCCATTTTCTGAAATGTTGATAAATTAACTTTTATTGTTTAAAGAACTTATGAAAGAGATTGGTTTTGTTTTTCCACTATCTAATCATGGCATGGGGTTGTTCAATGACAGACATGTATTTGTTTAAAATCTATCACTTCATTTCAGAGACAAATAATCGTAGTGTTTTGCAAAACGCTATATATATCAGCCTCACTTTCAGATAAATAAGTAGTACTGCTAGGTTTTACACGGTCAAATGTAACAAACAACTACATTGTTAATAAAGAACTGTACAAATCATAGATGTATATATATAAAATGAATCAATGCTGTAATATGAGATCTGTATGTAAAACAGTTACATTTGACATTTTAGTCATTTAGCAGATGCTCTTATAAAAGTGACTAGTCCATTCATCTTAAGATAGCTAGGTGAATACATATCACAGTCAAATATGCAGTATATGAACATTCCATTCCAGCTAAACAATGGATATATAGCGTTTGCAAAAAAAATGCTCATTTTAATGCACAGCTAGTCTATTAATTAAACATCTGAGAACAGTAATATTTAAACACATGAAGATATCCATAAGCAATCGTTTCTGGAGAAAAAAACGCAAAAGGTGAAAAATATACTCCTCATTTGCATAAATGAAATAAGTTGACTTATTACTGACAATTTGATTAAAAAAATAAAATGAGGTCACTGATATGCTGTACGTACTGTACAGTACATGCCATCATTTGCATACAAATTGATTGCTGATTTGATTTCCAAACCACCATGTTGTAGGAGTACACCATGGATGTGTTTTTCCGTCAAACGTGGATTGACGAGAGGTTGAAATTCGAGGGCCCCATCGAGATTCTGCGGCTCAACAACCTCATGGTCAGCAAGATCTGGACGCCAGACACATTCTTCCGGAATGGCAAGAGGTCCATCTCTCACAACATGACCACTCCCAACAAGCTGTTCCGCATCATGCAGAACGGAACTATCCTCTACACCATGAGGTACTAATCACACAGCCATCCAGGTCCAGGATAGACCTACGTAGTACTCTGTGTTCTACTGGACAATCTAAGTCTCATAAAAAAATAATCATGGGTATGGTTGAGCTATTTGTGCAATATACGCATACTTAACCAGGCGCATTTCTATGAGTATTGCTTTGTTTTTTAAAATATGGTACTACCCACTGTAAGCTGGTGTGATTTAGTTATATATGATCATAGGTGAGCGTTACTACTGTACATACAGTGTGTCCAATACTCTTTTCCATTCCATTGCAGATTGACAATAAATGCGGAGTGTCCCATGCGACTGATGAACTTCCCCATGGATGGCCATGCCTGTCCTCTCAAGTTTGGTAGTTGTAAGTTGTCTTGATAAGCCTTAGTCAGACAGATGGTTCCACCAGAAGAGCTGGTGATTACATACTGACTACAGAATCTTTATTTCTGCTGTCCAGATGCCTACCCCATGAGTGAAATTGTGTACACGTGGAAAAAAGGACCTCTGTTCTCTGTGGAAGTACCAGAGGAGTCCTCCAGCTTGCTACAGTACGATCTAATAGGACAGACAGTGTCCAGTGAGAGGTTAAAATCCAACACAGGTAAGAATGTATTCATTCACTCTATACTTAAGTAATGCTTACAGAAATAAGCCTTAAAAAGATAGCTATGCTAACTAACTGTATGCATCCTGTATGCATATGGCTTTAAAGGATTTCAATGGAAAGACAATAGTACATTCTAAATGGAATTTTCATCTGAATCTGTGCTTTTTCTGTACACATTCAATGTGGGGTATTTGACATGCTACAGTATGCATGTACTGTATGTGTGATGTCTCCCCCGTGATGCTCACTGTCTGATCTGTTGTCTGTAACACAAATCAGTATTGTGCCTTGTGAATTTCTGATTTGACAATGTATGCCTGTTAGAAACTCTGCGCCACAGACAGAAATTCCATTTGTTTTCTGACAGGTGAATATGTAATCATGACTGTTCACTTCCACCTGCAAAGGAAGATGGGCTTCTTCTTGATTCAGACATACATTCCCTGTATCATGACGGTGATCCTGGCTCAGGTCTCTTTTTGGATCAATAAGGAATCCGTTCCTGCTCGAACTGTATTTGGTAGGCCTCCTCCTGATCTCCATCTTTACTCCCTCCATGTCTCCACTGGGTTGTCCACCATGCTTACATGTTGCAAGGTTACCCCCGAAGGTCCCATTATAAGCCGGAGTTCCTTTGGAGCGATACAATAGAGCCACTTTAACCATAACAAAATAACAAAGGTGGATTGTACCAATTCACCACTCATTACATGATCCATTCCGTATCCTTTTATGTAGATTAGGTGAGGATATAGTATTTTAATGTTCTTTCTTGGCAGAACTTGGTAATGGTTTGCATTCTATGGAGTGCTTCACTTAGTGGAGTGGTGCTCGAGATAAAAGGCAGCACAGTCACATGGTAGCTCTCAGACCTTCTACCTCATTATATTTGTTTCCTCCAAAGTGGTGGAGCTAAATTAATAGTAAATAACTCCTACTTTGAAATCGGTCATACCGAGAGGGTTGGGGGGGGTGATGCTGTTTACTTGGACTCGTTCCGAGGACTTGCAGATTCCGCTTGTTCCCGTTACATCATGCTACACTTGTTTCAGCCTCTAGCCTCGGGAACATGGAGCTCCTAAGTTTAATTTGCCATACTTTGGATTTTCAATTTTAATTTCCTCAGTTACATTTTCATGAGCAGGAGTAGCGGCTACTGGCCTTTGTAGATTATGGCTCTCTTTGGAAGCTCGTCAGCATTTTGAAAATCCCACACAGAAGTGAAAGATACCAATCGTTAGTACGTGTTCAAGTTGGGCCCCACGTGAAACGCACATATGCGGAAAGTCATTAACCTCCCACATCCCACTGCTTTCATTTCACACAGTTGCGGGGGAGCGCTGTGAAGATATTGGAGTGTTTTTAGTGTGAACATGGTGTGTCCTTTAGGAGGCTGTTGCATAAAACATATTGGATTTTCCCCAAACCCAAGAATGACAGGCTTTATCTTCACGGTTTACACTGTTTGTTTTTGCGTTCCGAAATGCTACGATTAAGAGACTGTAAATTGCTTCTGTAAATCCAATGTATTTGAATGCTTTGGTGACACAACGTGACAACCGTAATATGGGGCACAGCGAGAAGCCACACAAAATAAAATGCTGGGTTGTTTGGATGACCCAACTGCTGGGTTGCAGGTATTGGGTCACTTAGTTGGGTTGTTTTCTATACAAAGAGCAAGGTTGGGTTGTTGATGCTGGGTTATTGATGCATGGCATTGAGATATGACCCAGTGGGTCAGATCAGAAACTGGAGGTGTGGCTTAGCAGTGGTGTGACTTTCAGGAGTTATTTTGGGCTACCCGTGAGAGTAAATGTCAATCCGGGTCATCTGTTCTGTTTTATTGTCATCAAATGTTAAGGTTGAACACTGACACTTTTGTAGCTATAATGAGGTTTACACAAGTGTTCCTTAAGAGCCTATGGATTACATTAAAAAGACCCAGCTGCTGGGTCAACCCAGCATGAAAGTGAATAAAAACCCAAATGATGCTTAAATTAACCCATGTTGTGTAATCCAAACAACCCAACATGTTGGGTTATCCACGCAACCCGAATGGCTGGGTCACAATAACCCAACGTGTGTTCTGTCCAATATTTACCCAGTGCTGGGTTACCAAATAACCAAAATTGGGTTGTTTTTAACCCAGCATTTTTTTTAGAGTGCAGTAGCTAAATAGGTTGTGGTAATGTACTGACAGGTGCAGAAGGATAAAGAGAGAGATAGATAGATACGCAGAAGCACTCCATCAGGGCTAAAGCACATTAGCCATTGTTGTTGTGACTCTAAGAGCTGAAAGTCCCCAGAGCTGAAGTCTCACAGACTTAATTGAGTGGGCCTAATTTGTACCTTGCTTTTAGCCTTTAAAAGCACACGGATGCCTCAAGCTCCTCAATTCTTTCTCCTGTCTTTCTCTTTCATTTTCTTCCTCCTCTTCTTCCCTCTCTCTTTCTCTGGCCTCCTCAGCTTTTTTTACTGACACGATTTCTCCCATATCCCTCTTCCTCAGTGTGATCATTACCAAGTGCATGAGTTTGACAGGCAGTGTTGGCCATTGGTGGGTTTTTTATAGAGAGTTGGTACTGTAGCTAACTTAATTTATACTGGCTATACTGGAGTTCTATACTGGCTTTCAGTGCTGAAGCAGTGCTTAAATGCAGTGAAACATGATTACATCCACTTAAATGCTCTCTACATGTCCCCCCTGTGCAAATGAACTGTGTAAATATGTAATTGTTAAGAGCATAGCAGGGCAGTGGCCAATGGACCTTTTTTGATGTTGACAGTTTTAGTTTAATGAAAACAATCTCTGCTAAATTATAGCTGTACCCCGTTAATGGACCAGTATAGAGCATGTCCCTTATGTGAATTAATAATGACTTGTAAGGGCCTCGATAGTGTGAGGCCAGCGATTGAAACTCACTTTGAATAAATGTGATGAGATTTATTACCATGAACACATATTGCATCCATGGGTCTGTTTGCATTTGTGAATCTCCACAGTGTTATTCATCGCTCAGATATCTGTTGCCACGTTAAATGCAACGGATTGAGGCCCCACTGCTTTGCCTGTTGTCGCTATTGTTGTTGTCATCGTCAACAAGATCCAATTTGTGAATAGAAATCATTGCAGCCAATCAATTTCCATAGTAGCCCTGCCTCAGCTGAGGTGCCTGACCATAATATTATTTAACACTCTCAATCAATGGCAATTTATTTTTGTACTCCCTTGAAACATAACTTGCAGTGACCCACTAGAAATAAGCAACTCCATTCTGACAAAGGTTGTACAGATTGAAACTTCGCAATCGATTTATTTTTGATATACAGGTTAAGTCGTTTATTAGAACGTTGGTAGTCTATGAATATGTCTCTTCCCAATGTTATGAGGAGACAAGAGTGTGAATTCCTGCAAGTCTTGATAGTCCTGTCGGGTGAAGTCACTTGGCATTCCAATGAACCTTATCCAATAATCAGTAGAAAGTATTTCAGAGGACATTTATGCGTACTGTATAGCACAGTGAATTGCTTCATATAATCTGTGGGCAGAACAGCCTTTCTACACTCTCTTCATTATCCAGGATTGGGACTGCTATTGCTCTTTTTCCCTGTAAACTTGTTCCATGTAAGCCTTCATCAATTCATCTGTGTCCCATCCTTATCATCATCATGACTCTCCTGCTCCTCCAGGCCCGCTTGCAGCTCAGTCATCCATTGGCTCCCTGAGATGAAACTACACTACCCTGGCATCTCATTGCAACCCGCATCCGATTGATTACCACGTGTCTAACTCTAACCCAAGGAAGTTGTGCTGCTCTGGAACTATCATCATCATCACTAAAAACAGGCCATCCCATGAACAGTAAACACTGTGATTGGTATGACAAACTTCATCCACCCCAACCCTCCTCTGCTTTTAGAACGACGTAAGAAATACCCTGCTGTGATTTCAAATGGATTTGCGTCCAAGACATAACAGGAATACTAAAAGTTGACCCAAATGAAAAGTTGACCTCATTTATATGGATAAATAGCAAGTCATCTATTGATCCTGAGAGTCAGCAATCAAAAACATGGCTTAGTTTCCTCAGCTTAAGCTTAGGGTTAGCATAGTTGCGTGCACAAACCGAGTCCTGTGATACCATGTTTCCAAAGAGCATGCCTAAATGACCTGACTTAAAGTTGATTTAGGCGTGCTGTTACCGTAGGAACATACTGTATTACCACAGGCCCTACCACTCCCGTGTTTGCACGCAATGATGTTTAGGCTAAGCTGTGGGTGAGTAAACTAAGCCATGTTTTTGGTTGCTGCCTCCCAGGATCAATAGATCATGCTGAGAGTACACAGTGTTACTTTGAAAACCCTAACGTTGGTGAATTTGTTATCCTGTATGACTCGCTATTGGTAAAGTGAATACATTTGACATAATGGGTGAAGTATTGATTTTCTTAAAGTAAGAAAGATTGGACTTTTTTACATTTCGCTGGCCACTTGTTTACTCAAGTCTCCAGGCTGAATATTTTATAGCGCTACAGGTATCATTACTTCTCAATAATACCAGAGCACATTGGTATCTGAGAGATAGACATTATAATCAACTTGGTATAAAAAAAACAATTGTGACCCTCCATCCAAAGGACAGTAAAGACAAAGTGCACGGTTAAGCATTGAATTTGGACACAAATGCATTTCTGAATGTAGGAGCAAGGTTAGTGGTTGAGTAGTGTGAACTTGTGTGAAAATGAGGCTAGAGATTAAACATCATGCCCACAAATTCACCCTCTGGCGAAGTAGGGCATCAATTACCATCTAAATTATGAATGGGTTCTGAGGATTTTATGCACTGTAATGCAATACTAATCTTCATTTTGTAGGTTGCTATTGATGAAGTTACAGTATCGTCAGTTATTATTAACGAGACAGCCTAATCTGATGAACTCGAGACACTATTTTTGCTCAAAATGTTCAGTAATGTTAGATCAGTGTCATGAGAATTACAGCAGAAATCATTTCATTCTCTGAAAATATATGATAAGATTTGATCTATTGGGTTCATAGAAAGAACCATTTTCAGGCCAAATGACATGCTTGAATAGACTCAACCATTTCCCCTTAAGCTATTTCATTGCTTGTAAGCTCATGTGTGTTCACATTAAACTGCTTTAATGCAAACCACTGGATGGTTGCTTGTCAGACCCTCCAACCCCCTTCACTCCACTCCATGCCCTGACAATCACCACTCAACAAGATGATGAGCCTGGTACCCTGGAAGCCCAGCCAGTCAACCCTGGGGCTCTGGGAGATAGACAACAAAATGTATCCTCGATCCAGTATCTCTGTCTAAAATCTCTCTATGTGCCCTGTGTATCCCAGGCATTACCACTGTGCTAACCATGACCACACTCAGCATCAGCGCCCGCCACTCTTTGCCCAAAGTTTCCTACGCCACGGCCATGGACTGGTTTATTGCCGTATGTTTCGCCTTCGTTTTCTCAGCCCTCATCGAGTTTGCAGCAGTCAACTACTTCTCCACGCTGCAGGCCAACCGGGAGCTACGCAAGGTGGCCGCCATCAAGGCAGCCCAGGAGGCTGCAGAGGCCGGGAGGAGTGACGGGGAGTCCTCTTCGGTAATCCACCCCCCTCCTCCCTCCTTCCCTCCTCGTTTTACACTCCTCCCTCCCTTTCCCTTTCCTCCCATCTCTATGTCCAGCTCAACCTCCGCTCCTAGTCTATGATAACACGAGCGTTTGACGAGAAGAGACAGCCAGTGGCGTCATGAACGCGGTTGCTGCAGATTATGTAAGAGGAATAGATTAAGGGAATATCCAGGCAGATCATTACAGGCTCACAAGAAACCTTCATGCTGGAGGGGAAAGGCAAGCCCAATGCTTTGTGCTTCTGTGGGAGAGATACTATTATTAGGTGACTGCACCAAATACATGAAGGCCTACATGTAGGTTTTCAGATAACAAAATGACTAAATAGTCAAACGGAGAGGAGCTCTATCTCTGTCACCATTTTGAATTGCTATCTCTTTAAATTATTCTAAAAGGCAGCCAAATCTAAATGACCTGGATAAGATGTTGACTGTTTTTGACTGGTTTACTGGTTGTTGACCGGATAAGATGTTGACTGTTTTTGACTGGTTTACTGGTTATCACTGGTTGACTGGTTATGACTGGTTGACTGGTTTTTGACAGGATAAGATGTGGACTGAGTCTACCAGCTCTTCCTTAGCTGAACACTAAGGGATGTTTATATTATACACTGATTTAGATGTGTGTCAGCATGCTAACACTCCATTTGTTCACCTGATTGGTGAAATCGGATTAAAGACAGGACACTTGTGATCACTTCCACACAAGCCAAATTGATAGAATACGTTGTGTATTATGTTGCACTATTAATCCTGCATTTTTCATCTCATGAAGACAAGACAATATCACGCAGTATTTACATTTCATGAGGTATTCCGTCAAGCTCTAGCGATATTAATTCATTATGCAGAACAATGTTATATAGTATATCTACTGTATAAGAATTTGCTCTGATCATTGTGGGATTTGAGCCTGAGAGCCAGCAGAGAATTCAAGCCTGTTGTCATTTCAGAAATAGCTGCAATATTAAAGCATTGCGAGCCACATGCTCCCTGCCTGATTTCTCACCTCCGTCGGACTCGCACAGCATCCAGCAGCTGACATTTGCAGCTCCAACCTGCTCTGTGATGGAAGCCAGTTAAACCCGTGCCAGTGCCCCCACTCTACCCCACACCACCCCTCACAACCCTGCCTCAGTCCCTGCTCCCCACTCCACACCGCCCAACTGTGCCTCAGGCCCTGCTCCATTCACTCTGCAGCACCACAGTAGCCAAATACTATTAAATGCCAAATGTTGTATTGATGAATGAATCAATGACAATATCTTTTATGACTTTGTGCACATGGCATACGCCACCGTGTTGCTATAGGAAATGGATTCAATTAAAACTGCGTTATGCCAAAATAAAACCCAATTGATTTCCTATTTTAATCTTAATTGCCGATGACTTACTGATGTGCTGGTCATAGATTTACTGTGCAGACCTGTTCTTTCACTCACCCCTTCCACCCACTTTTATGTTTGTGCGCCGTACAGGACGCCAGCAGTATGCTGAAGAAGAGGATGAACTCTACGCCTCACTTTGAGAGGCCAGCGGAGGTGTTCCCTAACCCTCCAGTGAATGCCCAGGCCTTCCTCCAGCAAGGCTCAGCCGTGCCGTCCAACAACTTACTGACAGGCACCAGCATCATAGACAAGTACTCACGCATCCTCTTCCCTCTGTCGTTCGGGGCCTTCAACCTGGTCTACTGGATCGTTTATCTTACCAAGGACACCATGGAGATGACAAGGTAGAGGTGACACGTTTTCTAGTGGCTACTGTAAATGTTTGGAAGCTTGCTGCAAATGACGGGAAAAAGACAGTGTGAAGCAATTTCATGTAGACGGTATGTTCAGGTAGGCCAATTTGATGGAAGAAGTACAGTAGAATCTATTATAGCAGGATGGCCTGTAGCTAGTCATATTAGCTGTTCTGGAGCCCTCTCATTGTGAAATGCATGTAGAATACATGTGCTAAATGTTTCAGTTGTATATCATATTATTGGAACTGGTGAAGGACCACTGTTAAAATGTCCTATTATATTATATAAAAATAGAGAAGCCAGGAAGACAGGTCCACATGATGAAAAGGGGCAATTTCACGATAAAGGAATTACGCTGACTTTTCACTTTAGCATGTATCCTAAACAAAAACCCTTGATTACAAAGTTTAACAAACCCATTCAAATCTATGCATAAGAACTACTTTTAACAATTTACACAGAACATTTCACAAAACACATTTACTTGAAGAACTGTGCAGATGCTCTGTTTGGTAAGAGAATTATGGTAAAATCTCTGTTTTTTATGTGACCACGTTTTCTGAAAACGTTTTAATATCTGCTTCGAATTAAGATTCAAAGATGTCAAATTTGCATTCTTTAAAATATAATATTCGGGGGCCTCCCGATTGGTGCAGTGGTCTAGGTCACTGCATCGCAGTGCTAGCTGTGCCACTAGAGATTCTGGGTTCGAGTCCAGGCTCTGTTGCAGCTGGCCGCGACTGGGAGACCCATGGGGCGGTGCACAATTGGCCCAGCGTCGTCCGGGTTAGGGTAGGGTTTGGCCAGCAGGGATATCCTGTCCCATCGCGCACTAGTGACTCCTGTCAGTGCACGCTGACACGGTCGCCAGGTGTACGAACCGTCCGACGCGTTGGTGCGGCTGGCTTCCGGGTTAAGTGGGCATTGTGTCAAGAAGCAGTGCGTCTTGGTTGAGTTGTGTTTCGGAGGATGCACGGCTCTCAACCTTCGCCTCTCCCGAGTCCGTACTGGAGTTGCAGCGATGAGACAAGACTATAACTACCAACACGATACAACAAAATTGGGGAGAAAAGGGGGTTAAAAAAAATATTACAAATAATGGATTAAAGCTTGGGCAAAAGACTCACTGGCACGAAAATAGGAATGGATGATCAGTTTCCGAAGGAAAGTTCCAGATGGGCACAAAATTCTGTACCCACTCATCAAGGTGAATAAACTTAAAGGGAAACGTGTAGCTCTCGTCAGGGGTGCAACTTTGGTTTTAGAATTTAAAAAATATATATTTTTAAAATTATTATATATACACCACCGTTCACAAGTTTGGGGTCATTTAGAAATGTCCTTGTTTTTGAAAGAAAAGCACTTTTTTTTTGTCCATTAAAATAACATCAAATTGATCAGAAATACAGTGTAGACATTTACAACATTAACAATGACTATTTTAGCTGGAAACAGCTGATTTTTGATGGAATATCTACATAGGCTTAATGGGGCCCATGATCAGCAACCATTACTCCTGTGTTCCAATGGCACGTTGTGTTAGCTAATCCAAGTTTATCATTGTAAAAGGCTAGTTGATCATTAGACAACCCTTTTGCAATTATGTTAGCACAGCTGAAAACTGATGTTCTGATTAAAGAAGCATTAAAACTGGCCTTCTTCAGACTAGTTGAGTATCTGGAGCATCAGCATTTGTGGGTCCGATTACAGGCTCAAAATGGCCAGAAACATATAACTTTCTTCTGAAACTCAACGGTCTATTCTTGTTCTGAGAAATGAAGGCTATTCCATGCAAGAAATTGTCAAGAAACTGAAGATCTCGTACAACACTGTGTACTACTCCCTTCACAGAATAGCGCAAACTGTCTCTAACCAGAATAGAATGAGGAGTGGGAGGCCCCGGTGCACATCTGAGCAAGAGAACAAGTACATTAGAGTGTCTAGTTTGAGAAACAGACGCCTCACAAGTCCTCAACTGGCAGATTCATTAAATAGTACCCACAAAACACCAGTGTCAACTTCAACAGTGAAGAGGCGACTCCGGGATGCTGGCCTTCTAGGCAGAGTTCCTCTATCCAGTGTCTATGCTCTTTTGCCAATCTTTATCTTTTCTTTTTATTGGCCAGTCTGAGATATGGCTTTTTCTTTGCAACTTTTACCAAGACACACCTGTTAATTGAAATGCCTTCCAGGTGACTACCTCATGAAGCTGGTTGAGAGAATGCCAAGAGTGTGCAAAGCTGTCATCAAGGCAAAGGATGGCTACTTTGAAGAATCTGAAATGTAAAATATATTTTGATTTGTTTAACACTTTTTTGGTTACTACATGATTCCATTTGTGTTATTTTATAGTTTTGATGTCTTCACTATTATTCTACAATGTAGAACACAAAACCCTTGAATAAGTAGGTGTGTCCAAACTTTTGGTTGGTACTGTGTGCCAAATATTTTTTGATTCACAGCCTCATAGATTATATACATACTTTTTCTAACCTTTCTGGATTACAACCAAATAACAATAAGTGTACTATATTACGTATTGTATCACAAAAATATACAATGTTACTGTGTAGTTTACCAATAAAATGGTCTGACGGTGAAGTGGACATACCCGGTGTTCATATCCCAAAAGAAAGAAATGATCTCACTGCAGGGCATTTTAAAAGAAAGTTGGCAAAAATAGTTAAGATCTTGCTACCGTAGAAAGGAGAATACTTGTCTATTTGTGGAATAATCACTCTGATTATTTTATTTACATTTTGTTTAACCTTTATTTAACTTGGCAAGTCTGTTAAGAACAAATTCTCATTTACAATGATGGAATACCAAAAGCCAAAAGGCATACTCCCAAGTACTTGTATGAGGTGACTACCTCAAGCTCTAAGCCCTCAGAGGTACAGTAGTAATCACAGTGGAAGGGAGGACAGTAGGTGGTGGTTTGTGACTACTATGATTTCCCATTGTATCCAATTAATTTGCAGTAATTCCGATTTGGTGAAAGAAGTACAAGTTTTAGTCACAACAAACACCTCTTACTGTAAAAACAATATAACTAATTGGTAGGTGTACATTTCGTTGTTACTTTTGTGAACATTCATTATCCTCCCTTTTGAGGAAGAGAAATTAGAAAATACAGTGTCTTAAAGATATGTGTTTTTGGTAACTGAATTACCAGGCACAAGGAAATGTTTCTTGAACTTAGGAATGGATTGAAATGTACAGACATTTACCTGGACGGAAATGGGGGATGGTCATGCTTTTTCAAATCTATTCCAGGGGAGGGTCATGTAATTTGTATTTGATGAAATGTCAATATTTCTCAGTTTTACAATTAGTTGCTTATTAGGCTATATATCGATGTGTGCCCAATGCTGCCCCTCATCTCTGATTCTCCGCTGAGCGTGCAATATCAATTGCGCCTATAGGCTATTTGGTCTGATCTCAATCAAATTGTCCATAGCCTATAGGTGTCAGAGTCGTGTGTATAGGTGGCAGGGAAGTCAGGCGCAGGAGAGTCAAACGGAGTGTAAAATGGAGTCTTTTAATGAATGTCCAAGTAACATGTTCCATAACACTAATAAGAAAAGAACATAAACAAATATGGGTACGAAGACCCGTCGCGCACCTATACACAAAAAAACAACACTGACAATAAACAATCTCTGACAAAGACATGAGGGGAAACAGAGGGTTAAATACACAACATGTAATGGATGGGATTGAAAACAGGTGTGTGAGAAGACAAGACAAAACCAATGGAAAATGAAAAATGGATCAATGATGGCTAGAAGACCGGTGACGTCGACCGCCGAACACCGCCCGAACAAGAAGAGGCAACGACTTCGGCAGAAGTCGTGACAATAGGCTATAGGCTACGAAGAGCATGCTCGGAGAAGCACAGATCAAAGTTATATTTCTAAGATAGCTGCTGGGATAGATTAAATAAAACTAGGCTGCATTACACACTGCAATGGATATTCCATCCCTGAGTCCTGGCCTGCTCTGTTCTGCTCTTGCTGATCAAAAAAATTGTTTAAGGCTGCTTAACCAATGTCTGTGCTGTGTAGGGCTAAGTGTAAGTTCAGGAGGAAAGTCTTCCAAAAATAATTTTTGATTAGGCCTAGTCCAAAAAATGCTTGCGCACAGATGAGCCTGTAACCTATGCTCTGTTCAGTTTGAGAAGGTGAGTGCGAAGATGAGAAGGTCAACTTTGATAGCTTGCCATTACTATAATTGATTTTTATTAAAAACAATATGTTTCTTGCCCATTATGTATTTATCAGAGCTATTGACCTCACAACTTACATTGTGGTGCTAAAACTTGAAGCAGCAACCGTGGCACAATCAATCGTAATTGGACAGCTCACGGTGCTGAAAGTAGGAACAATTCATTTCAACAGTCTTCATTTTAATTTACTAACAACAAGAGTGCTTTGTGTTGGAGTCTTTTTCTTCCTATTTAAGAAGTAAGAGGTAGGCCTACCTGTTTGATAGATAAAATTAAGCTATAGGCAGTAGCTATATCCATATATTTGTTGGTGAATTCCTTCACCCTACCTTGTTGTAGCCTACCGCTGTGTCAGTGAAGGGTTGTTAAGTTAAAACTCGAATTAAGGGGGTATGAGAGGGTATGCCATAGGCCTACTTTTTAATTAAAGAAAATTACAAAAAGACATTGTTAGATTGTTAATATGGCTTGGGGGCAGTATTTCGATGTCTGGATGAGAAGCGTGCCCAAAGTAAACTGCCTGTTACTCAGGCCCAGAAGCTAGGATATGCATATACATAATTGGTAGATTTGAATAGAAAACACTCTAAAGTTTCCAAAACTGTTAAAATAATGTCTGTTAGTATAACAGAACTGATATGGCAGTTGAAAAGCTGAGGAAAATCCATCCAGGAAGTGGGAATTTTTTGATGTGGGTATATTCAATTGAATGCTTATAGAGTATCTAATGGGTTAGGACCCAGATTGCAGTTCCTATGACTTCCACTAGATGTCAACAGTCTTTAGACATTGTTTCAGGCTTGTTTTCTGAAAAATTAAGAAGAATGAGACCTTTCTCTCAGTGGACTGTAGAATCATGCAGTGCTGGTTTGCGCGCATGACCGAGTGCGCACCCTTCGTTGTTTTTCCTTTCTATTGAAAACGCTATTGTCCGGTTGAAATATTATTGATTATTTAGACAACTGACAACCTGAGGATTAATTATAAACATCGTTTGACATGTTTTGACGAACTTTACCGGTACTATTAGGATGTATTCGTCTGCATGTTTTGACCGCCTTTGAGCCAGTGGATTACTGAACAAAACGCGCCAACAAAACAGAGCTTTTGGGATATAAAGAGGGACTTTATTAAACAAAACAAACATTTATTGTATAGTTGGGACTCTTGTGACTGCAACCATATGAAGATCTTCAAAGGTAAGTGATACATTTTATCACTATTTCTGACTTTTGTAATTCCTTTACTTGGTTGTAAAATGTTTGTATGCTTTTGTAAGCGGGGCGCTGTCCTCAGATAATCGCCGTAAAGCCTTTTTGAAATCTGACAAAGCGCTGGATTAACAAGAAGTTAATCTTTAAGCCGATGTATAACACTTGTATTTTTTATGAATGTTTATTAGGACTATTTCTGTATTTTGAATTTGGCGCTCTGCAATTTCACAGGATGTTGTCGAGGTTGGTCGCTAGCGGAACGCCTGCGTCAGAAATGTTAAGAAAATAAAAGGGATCCGATTTTATATAAAGGGATCTATGACTGCGCTTTGGTCCGCGATGCTTCATGCAAGCTGTAAAATACCTCGGAAAGATGTGACTCCGATGCATCTGGGAATATCATTGTTTTGTTTCTTTGACATTCAGAGTCTGACTTTGCTTGGGAGGTAATCTTATGCTGTCAGTCAATTGATTAAAGTGCTTCACTTTTTGCACAATAGAAGATGTTTAAACTCAAACAGATTTTAGGGAAACACTTGTGACCTTCTCTCATTGGGTAAAGCCACGGAAGAACAGTAGCTAGCAGTTAAAGCTTACATTTTTCTGCGTCGGAAGGACTACTCTGTCTGGGGTGAAAAGGTAGACCTAACTTCTGAAAGTACCATGCTCAGGTTCCTAATTATTTGCAAACAGGGACAGTTTTGATGCAAACAAGACAGTCTGATTTGGCATTGGAGAAATGATAAGATGAACACATAGCCCTATCTCTCTGTCCATTCTTAGCCGGTAATTTTGGTTATTTTTGTGGTATTAAAAATAGGTTCCACCATTATGTAAAATGAAGTAGAATTTCATGAAATGTTTATAAAAGGCAATTTTTCCTAGGACCTGCAAATATTATGCTTTTTTGTATAAAGGAGATCTTTCCATCCCTACTCTTGTCCACGGTGGTCTGCAAACCCACAACCTTCTGGACTGTGCGCTATCAAAATTCCCACGTAGCAATGTAATGCTTACAGAACGAAGAAGTGCACTATCAAAATGTTCACATAGCCAGGTAATGCTTACAGGACAAAGAAGTGCGCTCCATGTAATCCTTATTATGAATAACGATCACTCCCTTACAGTAGGCAAATATAGTTGGTAGGGGTTTTTACAATATATCTACATTATTGTGATTTGATGCATTTCTTATACCTTTAAAGACTTTTTCTGGTAGATGTTTTATAAGACGCCTTTTCCATCTGTTTGACTTGAATCAAAGCCATTACATATGCCATTTTCTAAAATGGAAAATGGTTGAAAAATGCATCCATGCCTTCATTTCCCCAAAACACCTAAGGTACTTAACTTAGTGATGAGCTTGGAGATCACTATGGTGTTGAACACTGATCTGTAGTCAGTGAACAGCATTCTCACATAGGTGTTCCTTTTGTCCAAGTGGGAAATGGCTTGTAGAGTGCAATGGACATCGCCTCATCTGTGGATCTGTTGGGGCGGTATGCAAATTGGAGTGTGTCCAGGGTGTCTGGGATGATAGTGTTGATGTGAGCCATGACCAGCCTTTCAAAGCATTTCATGGCTACAGATGTGAGTGCCCAGGGTGGGATAGTCATTTAGACAGGTTACCTTGGTGTTCTTGGGCACAGTGACTATGGTGGTCTGCTTGACTGAGAGGTTGAAAATGTCAAAGAAGACACTTGCCAGCTGGTCAGCGCATGCTCTGAGTACGCTTCCTGGTAATCTGTCTTGCCCTGCGGCCATGAATGTTAACCTGTTTAAAGGTCTTACTCACATCGACTACGGAGAGCGTGATCACACAGTCGTCCGGAATAGCTGGTGCTCTCACGCATGAGTTAGTGTTGCTTTCCTTGAAGCGAGCATAGAAGGCATTTCTGATAGGCTCGCATCACTGGGCAGCTCGTGGCTGGGTTTCCCTTTGTAATTTTTGATAGTTTGCAAGACCTGCCACATCTGATGAGCATGAGAGCTGGTGTAGTAGGACTGGATCTCAGTACTGTAATGATGCTTTGCCTGTTTGTTGGTTCATCGGAGGGATCATCGGAGGGTAGCGGGATGTCTTATAAGCATCCGGATTAGTGTCCCGCTCTTTGAAAGCGGCAGCTCTAGCCTTTAGCTCTATGCGGATGTTGCCTGTAATCCATGGCTTCTGGTTGGGATATGTACGTACGGTCACTGTGGGGATGACGTTGTCGATACACTTATTAATGAACCCACCACATTCATCGTAGCACACTATGAGCAAGCGCTTCAAATAACCATGTAGCGCTGTGTGTAACATAAGAAGAAAATTACACACCATGAATGGCATCACATTTGTTTAACCAAGAGGAAGTTGGTCATTCTCACCCTCAATGGCCGATGGGAGATCATAAGTTATGGAAGTGTGACACAAACCTGGTGTTGGTTCTGGCCTAATTAATATCTGCAGTTCTCTCTGCACCATCAAAGTTGAAATATGACTGCAAGAGTGTGCATCGGGGTATATTGACATACAGCCATACAGCTGTCTTACATCCCCTCAAGGCTTCATTGGCTAGACCTTACCTGATTCATGGCCATGAGTAGTATAATTTTGCACTATAGGCAGTCAATATTATTTTTCTTTACTTGTTGTACACACTCAAACAGATGCATGCATGCACAGATGGTACTCATGCATGGACAATATGTACAGACACTCTCACTTCTTATATGGCACCTAAAGCGTTCAGCCACAACACTGTGAAGATTCTGTATGGAGTGATATTAGAATCACATATAACCCAACCACCGCATGGCTTCTGAGAACGGTGTCAAACACATTCCCATCAGAGATTGCTTTCCTACTAGAGTAGGAAGCGTTAAGACATCTTACCCTCTTCTCCCCTTTCACCTAACAGCATACAATTGATCCTTCAATGCTAAATTCGACAGGCTGTCAGGGTAAAGTGCTGCTTTAAAGACAACAGTTATCTCATGTCAAGGGAAGTGGATCGAAATGAATATGTGCTTTTGCGTTCATGAAAAATACTGTACATTCACATTGAATAAGATAGAGTTCCGCTGTCCAGTGTCTGTGTTCTTTCCCTTTACAACTCTGCCTAGAAGGCCAGCATCCCGGAGTCACCTCTTCACTGTTGATGTTGAGACTGGTGTTTTGCGGGTACTATTTAATGAAGATGTCAGTTGAGGACTTGTGAGGCATCTCTTTCTCAAACTAGACACTCTAATGTACTTGTCCTCTTGCTCAGTTGTGCACCGGGGCCTCCCACTCATCTTTCTATTCTGGTTAGAGACAGTGTGTGCTGTTCTGTGAAGGGAGAGGTACACAGCGTTGTACGAGATCTTCAGTTTCTTGGCAATTTCTCCCATGGAATAGCCTTAATTTCTCAAAACAAGAATAGACTGACGCGTTTCAGAAGAAAGTCTTTGTTTCTGGCCATTTTGAGCCTGTAATCTAACCCACAATTGTTGATGCTCCAGATACTCAACTAGTCTAAAGAAGGCCAGTTTTATTGCTTCTTTAATGAGGACATTGGTTTTCAGCTGTGCTAACATAATTGCAAAAGGGTTTTCTAATGATCATTTAGCCTTTTAAAATGATAAACTTGGAATAGCTAACACAACGTGCCATTGGAACACAGGAGTGATGGTTGCTGATAATGGGCATCTGTACGCTTACAGTATGTAGATACAATAGTTATTAACAACATTAACAATGTCTATACTGTATTTCTGATCAATTTGATGTTATTTTAAATGGACAGAAAATTTGCTTTTCTTTAAAAAACAAGGCCATTGCTAAGTGACCCCAAACTTAGTGTATGTTTTTCTGCAGGGAGACAGACAAATAAGAAGTAATAATGATAGTATGGAGGGTGGCAGAAACCTAGCGGTAAGAGCGTTGGGCCAGCAATGAAAAGGTTGCTTGTTTGAATCCCCGAGGTGAAAAATCTGTCGATCTGCCCTTGAGCAAGGCGCTTAACCCTAATTGCTCCAGGGTTCCTTTGAATAATGACTGATCCCTCGCTGGGACCCCACTTTCAGGGGGAGTGGGATATACAAGAAACACATTTCCCTTTCACACCACAAACTTGTACATGTGTGAAACACGACAAATATAAGCGCAGCTTTTTTTTTTTTTTTTACATTAATAAATCATTATGTTCTCAAATGCTGTAATATTAATACTTTGCAATATGAATATACAATTATTAAACATAGCAATTTGCAATATACAAAATGCATACATGATTAAGCTATGCAAATATAGCAATATGACAACAATATTAATGGTCAAAAGTAGAACACAATAACATGTGGTGTGGTGTGGTAGGCCAATGCTAGAGCAGGCTAAATTGGCAGTAGCATATAACATGTGGGTCATACATCAAACAACAGATAAAGCTCATAAAGTTAGTAGGCAAACTAGCCAGTACTATTAACTAAAAAGCAAGCCTTAATTTAAAACAAGTGCACGAAAGGTGCAAACAATACATGTGGCAATTAACAACTACATGTAGCATCATAAACAGTTTAATGAATCAAAATGGCTGTTTGACTTGGACTATTAGCGTTAGCGGCCGAAATGTTAAATTATTGAGTGAATTCCTTTTCTATTTCTTTCCTCAATGTCATAACGTTTTGTTCCCACTTTTTCATTGACAAATACTTTCTTGGATTGTTTTGGAGAGTTTCATCTGAGTGTTTGGTGTGCTCTTACCTGTCTGAGTTTGTGAAGGACCCAAATAATAGTGATGTTACGTTTCATGCCGGAGCTCCAAGGCATGTGTTGAAATCGTTAAGCAGTTAACTTCAAAGCAGTGTGCCGATGCCTGTATCACTTTATCAGAAGCACGGGATCAATGACGTCTGAAGCTTAGTTTGGTCGAACAACCACTTGATTGGTTTGGTATTGGTTTCAGTAGAAGACAAAAAGCCTACGCGCGCATGCGATACGGCGTTTGGGACATCATCTATAATAATTTGGTTGCCCTAAAGTATTTTGACCACCAAGTGCCACTGGTGTACACTGTGTTGATCGAAGCCTCGAGTAATGAACCTACTTTCGACACAATTGGCTGGAAAGCCTCAATGCTTGAGAAAGATGCGTTTCCCCGTCACTATCGAATACAGGGGATGTGCCTGCAAACTTGTTTTTTTACTCAGCCATAGAGTTTGCTAGAGGGCACACCTGCCACGAATGCCCTCTCTCCACCTCCATGCCTCAGACTGGGGGAATTCTGAACAGTACAGCAGCACAATGTTCACATTTTGGCTTTAATCTAAACATTTGTCTTCTGATTATGGGGCCTACGTTTCTCATACGGTACCTAGCTGTGTGGTTGAGTGGGTCCTTCAATTCCTGCTTCAACCTGTCCAACATTCAAATCAAATCGAAGTTTATTAGACGCGTGCTCCAAATACAACAGACCTAACAGTGAAATGCTTACTTACAGGCTCTAACCAATAGTGCAAAAAATAAAACAACAGTAAAAAGACAGTTGAAAATAACAGTAGCGAGGCTATATTCAGACACCGGTTAGTCAGGCTGATTGAGGTAGTATGTGCATGTAGATATGGTTAAAGTGACTATCCATATATGATGAACAGAGAATAGCAGTGGCGTAAAAGAGGGGTTGGCAGGTGGTGGGTGGCGGGACACAATGGAGATAGCCCGGTTAGCCAATGTGTGGGAGCACTGGTTGGTCGGGCCAATTGAGGTAGTATGTAAATGAATGTATTGTTAAAGTGACTATGCATATATGATAAACAGAGAGTAGCAGCAGCGTAAAAGAGGGGTTGGGGGGGGCACACAATGCAAATAGTCTGGGTAGCCGTTTGATTACCTGTTCAGGAGTCTTATGGCTTGGGGGTAAAAACTGTTGAGAAGCCTTTTTGTCCTGGACTTGGCACTCCGGTACCGCTTGCCACGCGGTGGAGAGAGAACAGTCTATGACTGGGGTGGCTGGGATCTTTGACAATTTGTAGGGCCTTCCTCTGACACCGCCTGGTGTAGATGTCCTGGATGGCAGGCAGCTTAGCCCCAGTGATGTACTGGGCCGTACACACTACCCTCTGTAGTGCCTTGCGGTCAGAGGCCAAGCAATTGCCGTACCGGGCAGTGAAGCAACCAGTCAGGATGCTCTCGATGTTGCAGCTGTAGAACCTTTTGAGGATCTCAGGACCCATTCCAAATCTTTTTAGTTTCCTGAGGGGGCATAGGCTTTGTCCTGCCCTCTTCACAACTGTCTTGGTGTGTTTGGACTATTCTAGTTTGTTGTTGCTGTGGACACCAAGGAACTTGAAGCTCTCAACATGCTCCACTATAGCCCCGTCGATGAGAATGGGGGCGTGCTCGGTAATCTTTTTCCTGTAGTCCACAATCATCTCCTTAGTCTTGGTTACGTTGAGGGATAGGTTGTTATTCTGGCACCACCCGGCCAGGTCTCTGACCTCCTCCCTATAGGCTGTCTCATCGTTGTCCGTGATCAGGCCTACCACTGTTGTGTCGTCTGCAAACTTAATGATGGTGTTGGAGTCGTGCCTGGCCATGCAGTCGTGGGTGAACAGGGAGTATAGAAGGGGACTGAGCATTCACCCCTGGGGAGCTCCAGTGTTGAGGATCAGCGTGGCAGATGTGTTGCTACCTACACTCACCACCTGGGGGCGGCCCGTCAGGAAGTCCAGGATCCAGTTGCAGAGGGAGTTGTTTAGTCCCAGGATCCTTAGCTTAGTGATGAGCTTTGAGGGTACTATGGTGTTGAACGCTGAGCTGTAGTCAATGAATAGCATTCTCACATAAGTGTTCCTTTTGTCCAGGTAGGAAAGGGCAGTGTGGAGTGCAATAGAGATTGCTTCATCTGTGGATCTGTTTGGGCGGTATGCAAATTAGAGTGGGTCTAGGGTTTCTGGGATAATGGTGTTGATGTGAGCCATTACCAACCTTTCGAAGAACTTCATGGCTACGGACGTGAGTGCTACGGGTCTGTAGTCATTTAGGCAGGTTGCCTTTGTTTCCTTGGGCACAGGGACTATGGTGGTCTGCTTGACACATGTTGGTATTACAGACTCAATCAGGGACATGTTGAAAATGTCAGTGAAGACACCTGCCAGTTGATCAGCACATGCCCGGAGCACACGTCCTGGTAATCCGTCTGGGCCCGCAGCCTTGTGTATGTTGACCTGTTTAAAGGTCTTACTCACGTCGGCTACGGAGAGCGTGATCACACAGTCGTCCGGAACAGCTGATGCTCTCATGCATGCCTCAGTGTTGCTTGCCTCGAAGCGAGCATAGAAGTGATTTAGCTCGTCTGGTAGGCTCGTGTCACTGGGCAGCTCGTGGCTGTGCTTCCCTTTGTAGTCTGTAATAGTTTGCAAGCCCTGCCACATAAGACGAGCGTCGGAGCCAGTGTAGTATGATTCAATCTTAGCCCTGTATTGATGCTTTGCCTGTTTGATGGTTTATCGCAGGGCATAGCAGGATTTCTTGTAAGCTTCCGGGTTATAGTCCCGCACCTTGAAAGCGGCAGCTCTACCCTTTAGCTCAGTGCTAATGTTGCCTGTAATCCATGGCTTCTGTTTGGGGTATGTACGTACAGTCACTGTGGGAACGACGTCCTTGATGCACTTATTGATAAAGCCAGTGACTGATGTGGTGTACTCCTCAATGTCATCCGAAGAATCCCGGAACACGTTCCAGTCTGTGATAGCAAAACAGTCCTGTAGTTTAGCATCCGCTTCATCTGACCACTTTTTTATAGACCGAGTCACTGGTGCTTCCTGCTTTAATTTTTGCTTGTAAGCAGGAATAAGGAGGATAGAGTTGTGGTCGGATTTACCAAATGGAGGGCGAGGGAGAGCTTTGTACGCATCTCTTTGTGTGGAGTAAAGCTGATCTAGAATTTTTTTCCTTCTGGTTGCACATTTAACATGTTGATAGAGATTTGGTAGAACTGATTTAAGTTTCCCTGCATTAAAGTTTCCGGCCACTAGGAGTGCCGCCTCTGGGTGAGTGTTTTCCTGTTTGCTTATTTACTTATACAGCTGACTGAGTGCCATCTTAGTGCCAGCATCTGTCTGTGGTGGTAAATAAACAGCCACGAAAAGTATAGCTGAAAACTCTCTAGGCAAGTAGTGTGGCCTGCAATTTATCACAATATACTCTACGTCAGGCGAGCAAAATCTAGAGACTTCCTTAGATTTCGTGCACAGCTGTTGTTTACAAATATGCACAGACCGCCCCCCCCCCCCCCTCCCCCCCTTGTCTTACCGGAGTGTGCTGTTCTATCTTGCCGGTGTAGCGTATATCCCGCTAGCTGAATATCCATGTCGTCATTCAGCCACGATTCCGTGAAACATAGGATATTACAGTTTTTGTTGTCCCGTTGGTAGGAGATTCGTGATCGTACCTCGTCTAATTTAACGTCCAATGATTGCATGTTGGCGAGTAGTATTGACGGTAACGGCAGCTTTCCCACTCGCCTTCTGAGGGTCCTGATAAGGCATCCGGCTCTTTGTCCTCTGTACCTGCGTCGCTTCCTCTTGCAAATAACGGGAATGTCGGCCCTGCCAGGTGTTTGGAGAATGTCCTTGTGCATCTTGCTTGTTGTAGAAAAAAATATTTGTCTAATCCGAGGTGAGTGATCGCTGTCCTGATATCCAGAAGCTCTTTTCTGCTGTAAGATAAGGTTGCAGAAACATTATGTACAAAATAAGTTACAAATAACGCAAAAATAAAATTCATAATAGCACAATTGGTTGGGCGCCCGTAAAACTGCTGCCATTTCTGCCGGCGCCACTCCATAATAAAGGTGGAATTTCACAAACCATATTCTCCCTAGGCCCTATCCAGACTTGAGATAAGTTGATTTAACATGACTTAAGTCTATATTGTTTTGATTCCATGTTATGTTTATTTATCTCAAGTCTGAATTGGTCACTCTTTGTATGTTTTGATGCTGCCTTTTACATGCACCGAAACACCAAAAAGTGTTTTCACAACATTTGTTCAGATTGAAGAACCACTTTCAGAGTCCTTCCATTCTGTTTTGAAATACATTCAGTGTATCATAACATTTACATTGTGTTTACATGGATCTCTCAAAGATAATTAAACTGAACATCAGCAAAACTGAGGCTCTACTTGTTGGCACCCCCCAACAGGTCCATCACTCTCCAATTACACACTTCACCATTGCAGGACAGCACATCCCTCTCTCGCTTTTAGCTTGACCGCCCCCAGCCTCTGGAATGCCCTCCCGGACCACCTGAAGGCACCACAGACTCTGGGCTCCTTTAATGCAGGCCTAAAGACCTTTCTCTTTAGGAAGGCTTTCGGTTGATAGCTGTGCTCCTTGGTGTCCTTGTCCCTTGTGGCGTCAGCTGTGTTCTTTGTGTCAGTTGCTCTAGTTGTGTCCATGTTTTTTCTATTTGGTGTGTATTTTTTTATTTTGTGCACTTTGATGTTATTTTGTATGAATGTAATAGATTATTATTATTTCTTATTATTATTACATTCAAATACCCTCCAAAAACAGATCTCCGCAGAGGTGCACTACTTTTCATGGTTTTACTACACAATGATGGTGTTTGAGTCTTTTTCTAATTTAACAATGCACTGTTACACGACATACAGAGAGCTTTAGAACCACAAGTGGCTCGACACCAGCCAGTAACCTGGGTGTTCTCTTGCTTTACTGAGAGCATGCCTGTTTTGTATAGCGTGTTTTTTTTCACTGAATATAAATGGAAGGTGCCTCAGGCCTTGTGAGAGAAGTCAGATTTCATGACAGTGATGAGAGGTGTCAAGAGCTGACTAGGGTTTCTGACATTTCTTTAACTGTTGCTATTAATTGATATACTGTAGACTGTAAGCGACCAAGCAGTTAGCTACGCAGCAGGAAGCGTTGTGAAAGCCTAGGGGGCTCGAAAGCACCGTGATCAAAAATAGAACAACAACCAGTGGAGGAGCCATTGAAGTCAGGCTCTCAGGATGTGTGAATAGTGTGTGCATGGTTCATTCCCCAAGTGCCAGCCACTGTACGCTTTCATCTCTCTTTTTTATAAATCTGTATTACACTGTACGGTTTTCCATGTGCTACCACCCACCAACCTAACCTTTGGCACTGGGAGCTGTACATTCATCCTAACCCACATTTCTTTCTCATCTCTTGAAAGCCGCCTTTTTAATTTATGGGAAATAAATAGCTTTTTCCACAGATGCCTGCTTCCAAATTGAATGCAGAAATATTTTATGAAAAAAGTCCTGCTGAAGAGGAGCAGGGAGAAAGACCCTTTAGAGGAGCAGAACCACAGGACAAAGTGGTATATAGTGTTAAAGTGTTAACACAGTGTTAAAACCCATTGATTTATCTTCAGAGTTTGTACTGTTAGGTGACCTAAACTGGGATATGCTTTAACACCCCAGCCGTCCTACAATCTAAGCTAGATGCCCTCAATCTCACACAAATTATCAAGGAACCTACCAGGTACAACCCTAAATCCGTAAACACGGGCACCCTCATAGATATCATCCTGTCCAACCTGCCCTCTAAATGCACATCTGCTGTCTTAAACCAGGATCTCAGCGATCACTGCCTCATTGCCTGCGTCCGTAATGGGTCTGCGGTCAAACGACCATTCCTCATCACTGTCAAACGTTCCCTAAAACACGAGCAGGCCTTTCTAATCAACCTGGCCCAGGTATCCTGGAAGGATATTGAGCTCATCCAGTCAGTAGAAGATGCCTGGTTATTCTTTAAAAGTGCTTTCCTCACCATCTTAAATAAGCATGCCCCATTTTAAAAAAAATGAACTAAGAACAGACATAGCCCTTGGTTCACTCCAGACTTGACTGCCCTTGACCAGCACAAAAACATCCTATGGTATACTGCATATGCCCCATACACTACCCACCACTGCGACCTGTATGCTCTCGTTGGCTGGCCCTCGCTTCATACTCGTCGCCAAACCCACTGGCTCCAGGTCATCTACAAGACCCTGCTAGGTAAAGTCCCGCCTTATCTCTGCTCGCTGGTCACCATAGCAGCACCCACCCGTAGCACGCGTTCCAGCAGGTATATCTCACTTGTCACCCCCAAAGCCAATTCCTCGTTTGGCCGCCTTTCTCTCCTTCCAGTTCTCTGCTGCCATTGACTGGAACGAACTACAAAAATCTCTGAAACTGGAAACACTTATCTCCCTCACTAGCTTTCAGCACCAACTGTCAGAGCATCTCACAGATCACGGCACCTGTACATAGCCCATCTATAAATAGCCCAAACAACTACATCTTCCCCTACTGTATTTATTTATTTTGCTCCTTTGCACCCCAGTATTTCTACTTTGCACACTCATCTACTGTCAAATCTACCATTCCAGTGTTTTAATTGCTATATTGTATTTACTTCACCACCATGGCCTATTTATTGCCTTTACCTCCCTTATCTCACCTCATTTGCTCATATTGTATATATACTTACTTTTCTACTGTATTATTGACTGTATGTTTGTTTTACTCCATGTGTAACTCTGTTGTTATATGTGTCGAACTGCTTTGCTTTATCTTGGCCTTGTTCTCAACTTGCCTAACTGGTTAAATAAAGGTGAAATAAAAATATAAAATAAATTAGCATCGAACAGACCCCGCGACATGCAACTTTTCAGGGAAGTTAGGAACCAATATACACAGTCATTTAGGAAAGCAAAGGCTAGCTTTTTCAAACAGAAATTTGCATCCTTTAGCACAAATTTCCAAAAGTTTTGGAACACTGTAAAGTCCATGGAGAATAAGAACACCTCCTCCCAGCTGCCCATTGTACTGAGGCTAGGAAACACTGTCACCACTGATAATCGAAAATTTCAATTTAGCATTTTTCTGGGGCTGGCCATGCTTTCCACCTGGCTACCCCTACCCCGGTCAACAGCTCTTCACCCCCTGCAGCAACTTGCCCAAGCCCCCCCCCCCCCCCCTTCTCCTTCACCCAAATCTAGATAGCTGATGTTCTGAAAGAGCTGCAAAATCTGGACCCCTACAAATCAACTGGACTAGACAACCCTCTCTTTCTAAAATTATCCGCCGCAATTGTTGCAACCCCTATTACTAGCCTGTTCAACCTCTCTTTCGTATCGTCTGAGATCCCTAAAGACTGGAAAGCTGCCGCGGTCATCCCCCTCTTCAAAGGGGGAGACACTCTAGACCCAAACTGTTAGAGACCTATATCCATCCTGCCCTGCCTTTCTAGTCTTCGAAAGCCAAGTTAACAAACAGATCACCGACCATTTCGAATCCCACCGTACCTTCTCCGGTATGCAATTTGGTTTCCGAGCTGGTCATGGGTGCACCTCAGACACGCCCAAGGTCCTAAACGATATCATAACCACCATCAATAAAAGACAGTACTGTGCAGCCGTCTTCATTGACCTGGCCAAGGCTTGCGACTCTGTCAATCACCGCATTCTTATTGGCAGACTCAACAGCCTTGGTTTCTCAAATGACTGCCTCGCCTGGTTCACCAACTACTTCTCTGATAGAGTTCAGTGTGTCAAATCGGAGGGCCTGTTGTCCGGACCTCTGGCAGTCTATATGTGGGTGCCAAAGGGTTGAATTCTCGGAAAGACAATTTTCTCTGTATATATCAATGATGTCGCTCTTGCTGCCGGTGATTCTCTGATCCACCTCTACGCAGACGACACCATTCTGTTTACTTCTGGCCTTTCTTTGGACACTGTGTTAACAAACCTCCAGACGAGCTTCAATGCCATACAACACTCCTTCTGTGGCCTCCAACTGCTCTTAAATGCTAGTTAACTTCTTATGGCTGGGGGCAGTATTGAGTAGCTTGGATAAAAAGGTGCCCAGAGTAAACTACCTGCTACTCAGTCCTAAAAGCTAGAATATGCATATAATTTGTAGATTTGGATAGACAACACTCTGAAGTTTCTAAAACTGTTTGAATGATGTCTGTGAGTATAACAGAACTCATATGGCAGGCAAAAACCTGAGAACAAATCCAACCAGAAAGTGGGAAATCTGAGGTTTGTAGTTTTTCAACTCTTTGCCTATCCAAGATACAGTGGAAATGGGGTCATATTGCACTTCATAAGGCTTCCACTAGATATCAACGGTCTTTAGAACCTTGTTTGATGTTTCTACTGTGAAGGAGGGGGGAATGGGAGCTGAATGAGTCAGAGGTCTGCCAGAGTGGCATGAGCTGGTCACGCGCGTTCACGTGTGAGGTAGCTTGCGTTCCATTGTAAATCTACAGACAAAGCAATTCTCCGGTTGGCACATTATTGAAGATTTATGATAAAAACATCCTAAAGATTGATTCTATACTTAGTTTGACATGTTTCTACGAACTGCAATATGACTTTTCGTCTGAAATTTCGCATTGACCTGCCTGCGCTTCGTGAGTTTGGATTGTGTATAAAACGCGCAAACAAAAAGGAGGTATTTGGACATAAATTATGGACTTTATCGAACAAATCAAACATTTATTGTGGAACTGGGATTCCTGGGAGTGCATTCTGATGAAGATCATCAAAGGTAAGTGAATATTTATAATGCTATTTCTGACTTTGTTGACTCCACAACATGGCGGATATCTGTATGGCTTGTTTGGGCTCTGAACGCTGTACTCAGATTATTGCATGGTGTGCTTTTTCAGTAAAGCTTTTTTGAAATCCGATTTCCATGCATAACACTTGTATTTTCATCGACATTTATGATGAGTATTTCTGTAAATTGATGAGGCTCTGCAAAATCACCAGATGTTTTGGAAGCAAAATATTACTGAACGTAACGCGCCAATGTAAACTGAGATTTTGGGATATAAATATGAACTTTATCGAACAAAACATACATGTATTGTGTAACATGAAGTCCTATGAGTGTCATCTGATGAAGATCATGAAAGGTTAGTGATGAATTTTATCTCTATTTCTGCTTTTTGTGACTGCTCTCTTTGGCTGGAAAAATGGCTGTGTTTTTCTGTGACTATGTACTGACCTAACATAATCGTTTGGTGTGCTTTCGTCGTAAAGCCTTTTTGAAATCTGACACATTGGCTGGATTCACAACAAGTGTAGCTTTAATTTGGTGTATTGCATGTGTGATTTCATGAAAGTTTAATTTTTATAGTAATTTATTTGAATTTGGCGCTCTGCATTTTCACTGGATGTTGGCCATGTGGGACGCTTGCGTCCCGCATATCCCAGAGAGGTTAAGAGTTTATATGAATAACAATTATTTCATTTAGAAGGCTAACATCACATTTCATCTTCTCACAAATGGTTTCATATTTAATCATATACGTTCCACAACATCTAGATGTGAATCTGATCACTGGGAAAAATACACATTCAGAGATACAGTTATGTTGTTCTACTATCCTTAGTTACCTCACAAATGAGTAATGAATTTGACATGATTGTTCTTTAAGTACCCACGGACCCTTCCAAATGTTTGGATTACAGAAATATTGTTTCATTATTCAACCTTTGATGTTACCGTACTGCAACGTCTCTCTCTGTGGTAACAAAGGGATTTAACTTCCATATCTGAAAGAGTGGGAGAGAGAGTTTTCCTGCAGGTATTTACGACCGCCGTAAAACTGTGGTGGGAGAGAGAGAGAAGGGGGATGGGATGGGTGCGATCTGGTGCCTATGATCCTCACCCAAAAGGGCAAGTCGTGACAACTAACTATAAGTCATCTTAAGCCTTATTCATACAGTTTGTTGAATATGGAATACATTGTATAAAATATTTCATATTTTCACATTTGTATCATATTTCTACTGTGTACTTGAGCTTGTGTCCTCAAACGGGACTACACCTACGCAATTTGTATTTTTTCCCAAAAAGGGTAGATTTTTTCCTTTTCTCGGAGTATGCAGCATTACAAGTTATTGTTTATGGCCCTCTCATGATAAATCATTTATTTTGGGGGATTACATTTTAGATAACATTTTGTTACATTTAACTGGTTTTAATGGCTGGGAAAGGAGATAGCTGCGGATGGATCAACAACATTGTAGTTACTCCACAGTACTAACATAAATGACAAAGTGAAACAACTTATTATGTGAATTGTGAAGCAAATTTTTACTCCTGAACTTATTTCAGCTTAATATAACAAAGGGGTTGAATACTTATTGACTAACGACATTTCAGCTTTTCATTTTAATATATTTCTTAAAAATTTGAAAAACATAATTCCATTTTGACGTTCTGGGGTATTGTGTGTAGGCCAGTGACAAACAATCTCAATTTAATCTATTTTAAATTCAGGCTGTAGCACAACAAAATATGGATAAAGTCAAGGGGTGTGAATACTTTCTGAAGGCACTGTATGTATTTATATTCCGGACTGACATTGCTCATTCTGATATTGCTTAATTCCATTATTTTTATTTGGGGGATTTGTGTGTATTGTTTTGTATTGTTAGTTATTACCACACTGTTGGAGCTAGACACATAAGCATTTCCCTGCACCTGCAATAACATCTGCAAAATATGTGTAAGCGACCAATAAAATGTGATTTGATTTGATTTGTTTGCAACTAGGCACTAAAGAAAAACTTCAAACAATGTGGCAAAGGAAATTGTCTTTTTGTCCAGGAACACAACGCGTTATGTTTGGGGCAGATCCAACCCAACACATCATTGAGTTCCACTCTTCATATTCTAAAACATGTTGGGTATGCTTGTCATCAGCAAGGGAGTTTTTGGGAATAAAAATGAATGGAATAGAGCTAAGCACAGGCAAAATCCTAGAGGCAATGGTTCCGTCTGCTTTCCAACAGACACTGGGAGACAAATTCACCTTTCAGCAAGACAATTACTTAAAACACAAGACCAAATATTCACTCCAGTTCCTTACCAAGACGACAGTAAATGTTCCTGAGTAACCTAGTTACAGTTTTGTCTTATATTGGCTTGAACATCTATGGTAAGACAGTCTAGCAATGATCAAAATGGCTGTCTAGCAATGATCAACCAACTTGACAGAGCTTGAAGAACGTTTTAAAGCATAATAGGCAAATATTGTACAATCCAGGTGTGCAAAGCTCCGAGACACTTACCCAGAACAACTCACAGCTGTAATCGCTGCCAAATTGAGCTTGAGGATAACAGAGGAGTTGATCCTGATTCGATAACCCTCACAGCTATTGTCCAGTCACAGCGATTAATGAAATATTGGCACACTTTTTTTTTCTCCACAGAACAAGTTGGTATACGGTTGATAAGCAACCATTTTTTCCCCCCAGATGAAACCAGTCTGTCAAAAGTTGCTAACGCCAAACTAAATTCTCAAACTATATACATACTGCAATTCCAACCACAAAACTTCTTTGCTTTGATTTTAGGCATCAAAATACAACCACTTCCCTTGCTTACAGCATAATATTAATGTTATTTCCAACAACCAATGAGCAACTCTGCCGTAAATCCCGCTGCATATTGAATGTTGAGGAGCTTTGGCAATGACATGGAGTGACAAGGAGTGGAATGTTAGCTAACAATACTGGTACCCAGACTAGAACTACCTGCCTTGTGTGGCTTTTTAATGAATAGGGCCATCTAGGCCAGACATCAAGGAAACACATTTGCTGCAAAGGGCTTCTGTGAGCCCAGTGCTCACTGCTCATATCTGTAGAAGCTAAAGCTAACTATAGGCAATATTCTCTCTTTATGCCAGACTTGAAAAATAGCTCTTTCCTGGTCTCTCATAAAACAAAACCACAAAATCTAATTTCTAACTCAGTTCCTATTTTCTAGCACAGGCCTTTGCTATAGCTTCAGTTTAATGATCATTAAATGACTGCATCTCAGGCAGATAATATAAGGGGCCAGTAAAACTGTAATCCTCATTTTACATATTTGTCTTTATAGCCCCAGGAGAAAGTATTGACCCTACGTGTATGTGTGTGTGTGTGTGTGTGTGTGTGTGTGTGTGTGTGTGTGTGTGTGTGTGTGTGTGTGTGTGTGTGTGTGTGTGTGAGAGAGTGTGTGTTTGTGTGTGTATTTACCTGCATGTTACATGTGTGTGTATGTGTGTGTTTACATGCATGTCTGTGTGTTTATTCAGGCAGAGAAGTATGAACATTTATAGATCCATGTACGTCAGCAAATAGTTTGCCATGACTGCTCACTGCGAAAGTCTTCAAGGGTTGTCAGGGTGAATTCAATTTCCTCATCTCTTTTATGAGATATTCCTATTCCATGTTCCTTTTAAAAAGGACATTGTGCTTGGCACAGCATCCCCCTATCTTGATTAGTCAGTGGTTTTCCAAAAAATTTCATCTCAGACAATATAAAGGGGATCTATTCCTTCGTCGTGCTGTTGTCCACACAGATCAATAGAGTTGTGGTTCTGATTACATTTCACAGACACACACACCCATAGGAAACCCGGAAACAGGCATCCTCGATAACACCAACCGCAGTACTACACGGTTGAGGATGGCTGAGCGCTCGCTCCGAATAATCCCTTGGTTTGACACATAGACAGAGGAGGCGTAGGTGTGAAATACCTGGCAGACATTTCCCAGGAAAGGAATGAAAAGAGGTGGACTAGTTTCGCACACGGTCTTTGTCGACAGCCCATGAGCAAGGGATTGATTCAAATAATAAGGGCCCTGCATGCCAACCTTGGGAAGGGAATGAAATTAGAACACCTTCAGTATGGCGGTTCACACTGCTGGCTGGCTGCTGGGCCGTTTGTGTGTGCTAATACACACTCCATCTCCCTCCTGCGTTCACAAGATGACAGCAGAGCTTTATTTCTTTTCAAAATGTGTCACATGTTGCCCACAAGCATTCTCCAACCCCCTCAGTACACCCTCTACTACACACACACAGCAATGTCTCTGTTAACCGGACTGTAGTTATAACCGCACGTTTCGGGGTTCTTATTTTCTCTCCTTTTTCTTTGTTACAGAGACAGCGTGTGAGCCCCGTCCTGGAGTGAGCCCCCTCACTGATCTCACACGGATGCACACGTGCACACACACACACATACACACACAAATACAAGGACACTCACCGTTTGGATAGATGACAGAGAAGCTAGCCAAGGTTTTCTTTTTGATGCTGCCTCTGTACATTGTGTTTTTTGTTTTTTGACTTTCAGTGTGTGACTGATTTGAAGTGCTCTGTCAACTGTTGACCTGGGAGCTCAAGTTTTATCATAGCTTATGGGCCAGGGCTCTGTCTATTTCAAACAGGGACTCAAGCTCTTTCTCTCTCACACATCCCTCTGCGTCTTCCCCCTGAAGAGAAACAATGTGCATTGGCACTTCTCTTTCAAGTGTTTTGCTCTTTCCCGGTCCCTGTCTGAAACAGAGGGACTTTCCTAAAAGTAGGGAGTGTCTGCCACAGGACTGGAGGCAGCGGAGTCACTTCGTCTGCGTGAAACGATACACGGCCTGGCTGCGTCCACTCTGGACAGTACTGGAAAAACACACCTGAGGGGAGTACTGTGCACTGCCTCCACTCTGACTGACTGTCTCCCCCCAATGTAAACTTTGCAATCTCTCTCTGTTTTCAGTTCATTGGCTTATTTTCACTCCTCTCATGAAACATTTCTTTGATGAAGCCATATCGTCAAAGAGTTGTTCTTGGTTCCTCACATACATTTTAATATTCAGAATTACTCAAAAGACACACAGCCAAAGACACACACACATTCACAGGGACAATCTTGTAAGACAGTCGAATCCAAATAAATGTGAGGATCATCGGTCTCTCCACGCAGGTCAAAGATCAGTTATAAGGCCTGTATTTGTTGGCATCCACCAACTCATACTAAACCCTGGACTTTAATGAATTCACAATATTCTCTCCTTGCTAACTTTACTTGGCTATGTTCGGCGTATCAGAGAATACAAATATAGTTTCCTGGCAACAGCCCGCCTCGCATTCAATGGATATATGATTTAATGTCAGTGTTGTTGTTTGTTTTAATATTTTCTATTTTTGCACTTTTATGTAATTGTATCTGTCGTTATTGGACATGAAAGGATGCTAAGGTGGTTTGTGGTTGGCAATTATTCATTAAATGACAGATTTACATTTAATTTAGAACTGCATCCTCTCACAAGCAATTATGCATCATGCCAAATGCATTCATTAGCTTCTGTCTGGATTTACATATAATTATGCACTATTTCCAATTAAAAGAAAGAGGTAAATGATTAAATCCACAGAGTAGCGCCATCTAAATATATCCAACATTTCATATGTGTGTGTGTTTATTGGTTATTCATGACTGTCTTTCCACTGGCTGCCTCTCTCTGCAGCACATGTTGCAGCTTATCAACACACTTATCAACACCATCAAGCATCTGTTTCACTTTTTTATAAAGTCCATTAATATTCCTCCAGGTGTTACACCTTTCCACATTTCTTTCCATGTTCCCCCAGATATTGTAGTGATATTTTGCTAAGGAAAAGTAGATGGACTGCCTTCAAAATGGAACCTTCCTCTCTGCTTTTGATGTGGAGTCTGAGGACACAGAACATTTCAGCTCTGACTACACTGGCAGGCCCTGGAAGGGACCGCTTGACAGTTGTGTCTGAATAAGACTGTCTGAATCTAAAGGAAGGGGCAGAGGAGTGACTGGTGTATAGCCCTGACTGTATAGCCCTATTAACTTGGTTATTTAGTTGGATTAAATGGAAAAGGAAGATGGAGGGGGCTGTATTGGTGACCTTATTGATTTTCTCCAACCTCAACCTGCCTGCTTATGGCAAACTTACTGGTCTCTATGGGGGACAAGCACTAGCATGACCTGTGACCCTTGTTAGGGGTTTGGAGTGTTGGGGTTTTGTGTCTCAAAGACCCTGACATCTACCGCCCCCTCAATATCGTATTTCACTACAGGCATGAGTCACATTGATTCCTAACCACTGTTATTCGCTAGCTTTTATTCATAGGCTAAGCAAATGTGAAATGTGAAAATGAAGCAGCATTATGGTAACACGTTGGTCTTTGTGCATATGTGAATATTTCATGATTACTGTAGTTATAGATTTATATTTTTATTTTCTGTCTTAAATATCCTGCTTGATGTATGGCTATTATGTTCATTATATGTACTGATCTGAAATGTATTGCAGCTTTTGTATATACAGTGCCTTGCAAAAGCATTCAGACCCATTGGATTTCTTCACATTGTATTGTTTTAAAAAGTGGGATTAAAGTGGGTTTAATTATACTTTTTTTGTCAGCAATCTGCACAAAATACTCTGTAATGTCAAAGTGAAAGAAAAATTCTAGATTAATAAATATGAAATAACGAATATATAGTCGTTGCAGAAGCATTCAGCTCGCTGAGTAAATAATTGTTCGAAAAACCTTTGGCATCGAGTCTTCTTGGGTAAATCTGTAAGGGCTTTACACACCTGGATTGTGGAATATTTTCCCATTATTATTTAATAAATTCTTCATGCTCTGTCAAGATGTTGGGGGATCATGGTTAGACAGCAATTTTCCAGTTTTGCCATAGATTTTCTAGCAGATTTAAGTCAAAACTGTAACTTGGCCACTCAGGAACATTAACTGTCTTGTTGGTAAGCAACTACAGGGTAGACTTGGCCTTTTGTTGTAGGTTATTGTCCTGCTGAAAGGTTGAATTCCTTCCCCAGTCTGGTGTAAAGCAGACTGAAACAGGAGGATTTTGAAACAGGAGGATTTTCCTGTAGGATTTTGCCTGTGCTTAGCTCCCTCCTGTTTCTTTTTCTTATGATAATCTCCCCGGTATTTGCCGATACCAAAATAAGGAGGCAGTTACTCAATGATGTGTTGTGTTGGATTTGCCCCAAACATAAGGCTTTGAATTTGATTAAGGCAGCACCTCCGCACCTCTCTGATTCAGAGGGGTTGGGTTAAATGCGGAAGACACAATTTAGTTGAATGCATTCAGTTGTACAACTGACTAGGTATCCCCCTTTCCCATACAAGTTTTGTTTGCATGTTTTGTACTCTTCTTTTCACTTTGTCATTTAGGTCATTATTGTGGAGTCACTACAATGTTGTAGATCCATCCTCAGTCTTCTCCCATCACAGCCATTGAACTCTGTAGCTGTTTTAAAATCACCAATGGCCTCATGGTAACTTTCCTGAGCAGTTTCATTCCTGTCCTGCAGCTCAATTCAGACAGACGACTGTATCTTTGATGTGCCTGGGTGGTTTAATACATAATCCACAGCATAATTTTTAACTTGACCATGCTTAAAGAGATATTCAACGTCTGATATGTTATGGTTCCCCATCACTGCCCTTCTTTATGAGGCTTTTGAAAAGCTCCCTGGTCTTTGTAGTTGAATCTCTCTCTTAATAATTTTTTTAAAAATGTTCTTCCACTATGACATTACAGGGTATTTAGTATAGATTGTTGGGGGAAAAAAAGACAATTTAATGCATTTTTAATCCCACTTTGTATCACAAAATGTGAAGTCATCTAAAGGGTCTGAACACTTTTGCAAGGCATTATATATCATTATATTCTCTATTTAGCACATAAAAATCCATTTGTTTTTATTTTCCCTTGAACACACAGTTTTTATTGCCATAGAAAACAATATTTTGGTGTTTAGACATTCTGTCGTTTTACTAACAAACTCCTCATCAATACTTTCCCTCAGGATTGTGTGTATATTATCATGTCGAATAAAGTCCAATTATGTTTGAGTGTTTCTTTCCTTGTCAAATGCACAACCCACATCGCAAAACATGATGTATGACACGATGAAACATCCCTTTCAACCAATCAGATAGAAATGTATTGTACAATTGTTTATGGGATGCCAAGAATATGTCCCTTCAGCCCTTTTAGTAGGAATGGAACAAAGTAACCGAACTGGAGATTGAGAAAAGAGATTAACATAAACCAGTGTAGTACATCTCAGGCGTATGTATTTTTCATTCATGAAGGTAGTGGCGGGGCTGTTCTTACTGTAAAAGAAGCCCCCGTCTCCTTCCATCTCCTCTGTCCCAACATCCTGAAAGAAGCCGCAGGGCAGAGGAGTGTGAGCGAGTATGAGAGAGAGATTTCCTCATTTCACTTGTCCTCTGGTCCGAAACACAGGATGCCCATGCGCTCCAAAGCACTGGGTCACCCTCCTCTCTGGTCAAAAAAGGGTAGAGTGCCACCTATTGGTGCACTGCCTGTATCCTCCTACTACACCTCCTCCTCTGCTCTGCACAGGCTCACCATATCCCTTACACACACACAGGTCTTCTCGTAGACGGATGAGGGAATGTCGTTTTTGTGTCTACTTTCTGTTTTTGAGGTGAACTTTTGCTAAAGTATGGGAACTTTTAGTTGTAAGGAGTGCTGCTGTGCCTTCTGGAGCCACACCGATATGTGTAGGTGGATACAGAGCAAAGAGAGAAGACATTATCATCCCTGACCCCGACCCCCAAAATAAAAAATCCCCCCCACACACACACAGTCAGGCACAGAGGCATAATCAGTGGTGTGGATGGGAGGCAGACTGCTGTTGTGTCTCAGGCTCCATCACACTGAGTATTCTGATGATTTCCACAGGCTTGTCAGAGGCCACCATATTAGGCCCATCATATTCACTCATATGTCAGACTGTCACATGCAGTTGGATCCATCAACATCCCTGACACTGTCAGAGCTAAAGAGAAAGTGGGAGGGTGAGCCAGCGGAGAATTAGAGAGAAAGATAGGTAGAGAAGGATGAATAAATAAAAGAAGCATAGATGCAGAACTCCCACTCTCTCGTGCCTGAAATGCCAAGCTGGTGCTTGAGAAACATGACTGCAAACCTGCTCAATCCAGCGACATCAAGTGTCTCATACATGGCTACACATAGCCCAGGGTTGCTTTCACAATGACAGAGCTAAATAATTAACACCAATAACATGTGGAGCCTTTGAGACAGATTTTGACACAATTTAATTTCAGTCTATTCCAATATATGAAGGAATTACCACTGTATCGTCTGTGGATGGATCAAGAATTCAATTTCTGCTCAGAGACGCTCGAACTCATGGGTTAATGTCTCCGAAGCGAAATTCTGGCTCTGTGTCTTTGTTGAAAGTGAACTTCCACACACTAAGAGTCGGAGTCGGTGTCGATGTGTGTCATCCTAAATCACACATTTGAAATAGGCCAGCCATGCTCATCACATTGCTGTATGTGCTCTTGCTAAGCGATCAACAATTGTAGTTGTGCACGAGTTCCGTTTGATAAGACAAATCATTCCTGTTTTAATGTAGTATAGAACAGCTTGTTCTGATTAAAACTCTCACGAGGCACGGTCGAAAATCAACTCAGATCAGTGACACATGGCCTTGTTCGATGGGCACTATTGTTTCACACTCCCTTACAGTTATGATGGTAAGAGAAGGGGGAAATTCAGCTGCGGATTGAAGAGGCTGGTGTTCCCGCACAGTGATGTCTGATATCAACCCCCCATTACTATATAGTTAGATAAGTTAGATAAGCTCTGGGGATAAGTCATGCTGCATGCAGAAGACTAGAGGTCCTGTAGAATGAATAGCCTCTGCACCTCTGAACCCACCTACAGTATTAGCTACATTGGCTTTATCCTCATTGAGAAATCCTCCCTGTTTTGCTGTGAGAACCAAAATAACCTGGTGGGTGTGTATTTTGGCCTAATTGAAGGTAAACAAGGCCGAGAGAGAGTGTACTGTATCGTAGGCATTGCTCTAACAAGTATTCTCGGGTAAATGCCTGTAAATCCACGAGGGGGCAATTAACCTGGCAGGGTAGAGGTGAGGTACAAGGTGACTCTCCCACGGGATCTGTCTGTTGTCTCTCATTGAGGTAATGGGGCTACCATTTTCATAATTGCCTAGCACTTAATACTTGCATAACAAGTGACTGACTATATTAGCTGGCTAAGTTATTATATATTTTCATGAACAATCAAATCCCTGTTAGTCAGCAATCAATGTGTTATATGCATAGCGAATGGTCTACCATGTGACCGCTGTTGCTCCAGGACTCTCGGATCCTGCACTGCCATGGGGCCGGTGGAGCGTAGCTCACAGCAGTACCCAGTGGGGATGGGCGCCACATGGCCCCACAAGCTAGACGGTTAGCATTTAGCGCCACGTGGCCCTGCAAGCATAGATGGTTAATGTTTAGCATGGAACCACTCTGTATGTGTATGTGAGGTACTTATACACACATGGTGGGAGGCCTTGCTTTCCAGCTTATGATTAAAAGCTCTTCTCATGCCATGGCCACAGTTTTTATTTTCTGTGATCCAGAGAGAGAGCTGGATCCAACCAGGCGGCAGCAGATTTGTTTACGTCCCCATTGTCTGTGCCTCGACCTAGGTTGGGCAAAACTAAACATGGCGGTGTTCGCCTTAGCAATCTCATTAGAATAAAGACCTCCTCCATTCCTGCCATTATTGAAAGAGATCGTGATACCTCACATCTCAAAATAGGGCTACTTAATGTTAGATCCCTCACTTCAAAGGCAGTTATAGTCAATGAACTAATCACTGATCATAATCTTGATGTGATTGGCCTGACTGAAACTTGGCTTAAGCCTGATGAATTTACTGTGTTAAATGAGGCCTCACCTCCTGGTTACACTAGTGACCATATCCCCAGTGCATCCCGCAAAGGCGGAAGTGTTGCTAACATTTACGATAGCAAATATCAATTTACAAATAAAAACCCGACGTTTTCGTCTTTTGAGCTTCTAGTCATGAAATCTATGCAGCCTACCCAATCACTTTTTATAGCTACTGTTTACAGGCCTCCTGGGCCATATACAGCGTTCCTCACTGAGTTCCCTGAATTCCTATCGGACCTTGTAGTCATAGCAGATAATATTCAAATCTTTGGTGACTTTAATATTCACATGGAAAAGTCCACAGACCCACTCCAAAAGGCTTTCGGAGCCATCATCGACTCAGTGGGTTTTGTCAAACATGTCTCTGGACCTACTCACTGCCACAGTCATACTCTGGACCTAGTTTTGTCCCATGGAATAAATGTTGTGGATCTTAATGTTTTTCCTCATAACCCTGGACTATCGGACCACCATTTTATTACTTTTGCAATCGCAACAAATAATCTGCTCAGACCTCAACCAAGGAGCATCAAAAGTCGTGCTATAAATTCTCAGACAACCCAAAGAATCCTTGATGCCCTTACAGACTCCCTCTGCCTACCCAAGGACATCAGAGGACAACAATCAGTTAACCACCTAACTGAGGAACTCAATTTAACCTTGCGCAATACCCAAGATGCAGTTGCACCCCTAAAAACTTTTGTCATAAGAAACTAGCTCCCTGGTATACAGAAAATACCCGAGCTCTGAAGCAAGCTTCCAGAAAATTGGAACGGAAATGGCGCCACACCAAACTGGAAGTCTTCCGACTAGCTTGGAAAGACAGTACCGTGCAGTCTCGAAGAGCCCTCACTGCTGCTCGATCATCCTATTTTTCCAACTTAATTGAGGAAAATAAGAACAATCCAAAATTTATTTTTGATACTGTCGCAAAGCCAACTAAAAAGCAGCATTCCCCAAGAGAGGATGGCTTTCACTTCAGCAGTAATAAATTCATGAACTTCTTTGAGGAAAAGATCATGATCATTAGAAAGCAAATTACTGACTCCTCTTTAAATCTGCGTATTCCTCCAAAGCTCAGTTGTCCTGAGTCTGCGCAACGCTGCCAGGACCTAGGATCAAGGGAGACACTCAAGTGTTTTAGTACTATATCTCTTGACACAATGATGAAAATAATCATGGCCTCTAAACCTTCAAAGCTGCATACTGGACCCTATTCCAACTAAACTACTGAAAGAGCTGCTTCCTGTGCTTGGCCCTCCTATGTTGAACATAACAAACATCTCTTTATCCACTGGATGTGTACCAAACTCACTAAAAGTGCCAGTAATAAAGCGTCTCTTGAAAAAGCCAAACCTTGACCCAGAAAATATTTAAAAAATGATCGGCCTATATCGAATCTTCCATTTCTCTCTAAAATTAAAAAAAAGCTGTTGCGCCTCAACTCACTGCCTTCCTGAAGACAAACAATGTATACGAAATGCTTCAGTCTGGTTTTAGACCCCATCATAGCACTGAGACTGCACTTGTGAAGGTGGTAAAGGACCTTTTAATGGCGTCAGACCGAGGCTCTGCATCTGTCCTCGTGCTCCTAGACCTTAGTGCTGCTTTTGATACCATCGATCACCACATTCTTTTGGAGAGATTGGAAACCCAATTTGGTCTACACGGACAAGTTCTGGCCTGGTTTAGATCTTATCTGTCGGAAGGATATCAATTTGTCTCTGTGAATGATTTATCCTCTGACAAATCAACTGTAAATTACGGTGTTCCCCAAGGTTCCGTTTTAGGACCACTATTGATTTATATTTTATAGGTATATTTATATTTTTTACCTCTTGGGGATGTCATTCGAAAACATAATGTTAACTTTCACTGCTATGCGGATGACACACAGCTGTACATTTCAATGAAACATGGTGAAGCCCCAAAATTGCCCTCGCTAGAAGCCTGTGTTTCAGACATAAGGAAGTGGATGGCTGCAAACGTTCTACTTTTTCACTCGGACAAAACAGAGATGCTTGTTCTAGGTCCCAAGAAACAAAGAGATCTTCTGTTGAATCTGACAATTAATCTTGATGGTTGTATAGTCGTCTCAAATAAAACTGTGAAGGACCTCGGGGTTACTCTGGACCCTGATCTCTCTTTTGACAAACATATCAAAACTGTTTCAAGAACAGCTTTTTTCCATCTATGTAGCATTGCAAAAATCAGAAACTTTCTATCCAAAAATGATGCAGACAAATTTATCCATGCTTTTGTTACTTCTAGGTTAGACTACCGCAATGCTCTACTTTCCGGATACCCGGATAAAGCACTAAATAAACTTCAGTTAGTGCTAAATAAGGCTGCTAGAATCCTGACTAGAACCAAAAGAATTTATCATATTACTCCAGTGCTAGCCTCCCTACACTGGCTTCCTGTTAAGGCAAGGGCTGATTTCAAGGTTTTACTGCTAACCTACAAAGCATTACATGGGCTTGCTCCTACCCATCTTTCCGATTTGGTCCTGCCATACATACCTACACGTACGCTACGGTCACAAGAAGCAGGCCTCCTAATTGTCCCTAGAATTTCTAAGCAAACAGCTGGAGGCAGGGCTTTCTCCTATAAAGCTCAATTTTTATGGAATGGTCTGCCTACCCATGTGAGAGATGCAGACTCGGTCTCAACCTTTAAGTCTTTATTGAAGACTCATCTCTTCAGTAGGTCATATGATTGAGTGTAGTCTGGCCCAGGAGTTTGAAGGTGAACGGAAAGGCTCTGGAGCAATGAACCGCCCTTGCTGTCTCTGCCTGGCCGGTTCCCATCTCTCCACTGGGATTCTCTGCCTCTAACCCTATTACAGGGGCTGAGTCAATGGCTTACTGGTGCTCTTCCATGCCGTCCCTAGGAGGGGTGCGTCACTTGAGTGGGTTGAGTCGCTGACGTGGTCTTCCTGTCTGGGTTGGCGCCCCCCCTTGGGTTGTGCCGTGGCGGAGATCTTTGTGGGCTATACTCGGCCTTGTCTCAGGATGGTAAGTTGGTGGTTGAAGATATCCCTCTAGTGGTGTGGGGGCTGTGCTTTGGCATAGTGGGTGGGGTTATATCCTGCCTGTTTGGCCCTGTCCGGGGGTATCATCGGACGGGGCCACAGTGTCTCCTGACCCCTCCTGTCTCAGCCTCCATTATTTATGCTGCAGTAGTTTATGTGTCGGGGGGCTAGGGTCAGTCTGTTATATCTGGAGTATTTATCCTGTCTTATCCAGTGTCCTGTGTGAATTTAAGTATGCTCTCTCTAATTCTCTCTTTCTTTCTCTCTCTCGGAGGACCTGAGCCCTAGGACCATGCCTCAGGACTACCTGGCATGATGACTCCTTGCTGTCCCCAGTCCACCTGGCCGTGCTGCTGCTCCAGTTTCAACTGTTCTGCCTGCGGCTATGGAACCCTGACCTGTTCACCAGACGTGCTACCTGTCTCAGACCTGCTGTTTTCAACTCTCTAGAGACAGCAGGAGCAGTAGAGATACTCTCAATGATCGGCTATGAAAAGCCAACTGACATTTACTCCTGAGGTGCTGACTTGTTGCACCCTTGACAACTACTGTGATAATTATTATTTGACCATGCTGGTCATTTATGAACATTTGAACATCTTGGCCATGTTCTGTTATAATCTCCACCCGGCACAGCCAGAAGAGGACTGGCCACCCCTCATAGCCTGGTTCCTCTCTTGGTTTTGTCCTAGGTTTTGGCCTTTCTAGGGAGTTTTTCCTAGCCGCCGTGCTTCTACACCTGCATTGCTTGCTGTTTGGGGTTTTAGGCTGGGTTTCTGTACAGCACATTGATATATCAGCTGATGTAAGAAGGGCTATATAAATACATTTGATTTGATTTATGCTGCGTTGCCACTCTGATCTTCTTCTCCCCTACGCTGTAGTTAAAGGGCAGAAGGGGTGCTTTATGCATCGGGGCCCCCAGGCTCCTTTTAACATGTGGAGATAATCAAGGGATGACTTGAAGTGATTGGTATTGATGACTCACCGCCAAACCAGGTGTCTTGGCCGGGGGCCTGTGACGAGTATTGGGTGCAACCAGTGTTCTGCAGCAACGAGGGCTCATTAAAAGTGGATCATTTTATTGATCGCCAGAGCGATCTGATTCGCTACTGTCCATTCAAGAGGCCTTATCCCTTTGGGGTCTGTGTTTCCAGGCGGCGATTAAATACAATGAGAGTGCAGTTAATATTGTAGATATACACTGAGTGGACAAAACATTAGGAACACCTGCGCTTTCCATGACGTAGACTGACCAGGTGAATCCAGGTGAAAGCTATGATAAGATCCCTTATTAATGTAAATTGTTAAATTCACTTCAATCAGCGTAGATGAAGAGGAAGAGACAGGTTAAAGAAGGATTTTTAAGCCTTGAGAATTGAGACTTGGAATGTGTATGTGTGCCATTTAGAGGGTGAATGGGCAAGACAAAAGATTTAAGTGCCTTTGAACGGGGTATGGCAGTAGGTGCCAGGCGCACCGGTTTGAGTGTTTTCAAAAACTGCAACGCTGCTGTTTTTTTCAAGCTCAACAGTTTCCTGTGTGTTTCAAGAATGGTCCACCATCCAAAGGACATCCAGCCAACTTGACACAACTGTGGGAAGCATTGAAGTCAACATGGGCCAGCATCCCTCTGGAATGCTTTCAACACCTTGTCGAGTCCGTGCCCCGGCGAATTGAGGCTGTTCTGAGTGCAATAGGGAAGGTGGTCCTAATGTTTTATACAATCAGTATATATGGAAAGTGAATGTGAAGAAAACCATCATGTTAAGACCTCCTACCATACCTCTAAACTGTAGGATTATTGGATCATCCATGACCCAGTGAAAATGGTCTTAGTGCTGCTCTTTTAGTTTTTATCCAGCCTCAAACCTTTACGCTTCGTTCTCATCTCTCCTCTGACACCATAACTGGATAGTGAAGTAAAAACAAGGAGAGCTCCCTCTCTCTTAAGATAAAAAGATGGCCTGGGAGGTTGGTGGGGGTAATAGAAAAGTCAAACACTTGTGCAATATCCACAAGCATGCAGTTTACTGGCCCACAAGGCACAGATTATGACTGTATGGCTGCATTCCACGAGTAATCACTCAAACGTAACAATAACTGACGGAGGAGGGTAGAATCAAGTTAATGATGTACTGTAGGTCCAAACAGTATGGAACATGACAGATGGTAGATTGTAGTAGTAGATTACAATAAACATTACATAATTAATGTGGCCACTGGGAGGGTAGATTATGCACACAGATCCAGACAGCAAAGACTGGTTGACTTGCTTAGATTTCTTTGTTGCTTTCCTTTTGCATATCTTAAGTGGAAGATTGATGACAGTTTGAACAGCGTGGACAGAGCCTATACTAATGTGAAGTGCAGGAGCGTCCCCTTGGGTTTAAGGCACGAGTTGGGTGCGTGGCTAAAGTGTTTGGCGTCTACTGCTAACTGAACGTTTTTATGGGCAATTTCCCGCTTTGTGCAACCTGATTGCTTTGTGCAGCCCAGTGACGATAATGGAGTGCTTACATAAAGTCTTCCCTGTCTCACTGTTAGGATGTCCGAGGAAGGTCAGTGGAGCGCATGCATAGATTGACCGTGGTGTGGAGAAGGCAGAATAGAAGTAAACTGAAACTGAATCCAGCCCTGCAAGCCCTTTTTCCTTGTTGAATAAAATACATTCAATCCCCTCAGTTAAGTTTGTGCAGTGCATATAAAAAGGATCTTCAATATTTATGCATATTGCATATTCTAATATAATATTAACATTGCTGATTACTTAATACAGTGACTTCAGAAAGTATTCACACTGCTTGAATTTTTTCACAAAAAAAAGCAGGCATTGAATATCCCTTTGAGCATCGTGAAGTTATTAATTACGCTTTGGATGGTGTATCAATACACCCAGTCACTACAATGATACAGGTGTCCTTCCTAACTCAGTTGCTGGAGAGGAAAGAAACGGCTCAGGGATTTTACCAAGAGTGTCAGGGTTGTGTGTGGAGAAGTAGCAGAGTCAATTGCAGGACACAGGTGTTGAGCGAAACCAAAAACGTTTACTCAAAATTACAGCCAAAATTCCACAAATGGAATAATTACAAACACACAAGAAAATACAACAACCACTAACGTAACAAACAATCACGGACAAAACAGAAATGAAAGCCAGAGAGTTAAATAGGGAACATAATAGGGGAATAGAAACCAGGTGTGTAAATTACAGACAAAACAAAACGAAACAGAAAAATGGATCGGTGGTGACTAGAAAGCCGGTGACGTCGACCGCCGAACACCACCCGAACAAGGAGAAGGGCCGACTTCGGCGGAAGTCGTGACAATGAGGCCATTGTTGACTTTTAAAGAGTTAGAGAGTTTAACGGCTGTGATAGGAGAAAACTGAGGGTGGATCAACAACATTGTAGTTATTCCACAATACTAACCTAAATGACAGCATGAAAAGAAGGAAGCATGTACAAACAAAAAATATTCCCAAAACATGCATCCTGTTTGCAATAAGGCTGCAAATTAGCTTTACGTCCCGAATACAAAGTGTTATGTTTGGGGCAAATCAACACAAGATTTTATAGCCTCGCTACTCTATATAGCCTGTCTTTTTTACTGTTGTTTTTATTTCTTTACCTACCTATTGCTCACCTAATACCTTTTTTTTCACTATTGGTTAGAGCCTGTAAGTAAGCATTTCACTGTAAGGTCTACACCTGTTGTATTCGGCACACTTGACAAATAAACTTTGATTTGATTTGAACATCTCACTGAGTACCACTCTTCACATTTATAAGCATGGTAGTGGCTTCATCATGTTATGAGTATGCTTGTCATCGGCCAGGACTAGGGAGTTTTTTTGGGTGGGACAAAAATAAAGGGAATAGAGCTAAGGACAGGCAAAATCCTAAAGGAAAATGTGGTTCAGTCTGCTTTCCAACAGACACCTGGAGACATTCCCTTTTCAGCAGGAAAATAACCAAAAACATAAGGCCATGTCGTCCCTGGAATTGCTCACCAAGACAACATTGAATGTTCCTGGGTGCCCTAGTTACAGTTTTGACCTAAATCAGCTTGAAAATCGGTGGCAATACTTGAAAATGGCTATCAGAGCTTGAAGTATTTAAAAAATAATAATGTGTCAATATTATATAATTGAGGTGTGCAAAGCTCTTAGAGACTTACCCAGAAAGTCTCACAGCTATAATCGCTGCCAAAGGGGATTCTAACATGTATTGACTCAGGGTTGTGAATACTTATGTAAATTAGATATTTCTTTGTCATTTTCAATAAATTTGCAAACATTTATAAAAACATGTTTCACATTATGGGGTATTATTGTGTGTTTAGATGGGTGAGATTTTTTTTTTTAAATACATTTTGAGTTCAGGCTGTAACAACAAAATGTGGAGTGAGTTAAGGGGTATGAATACTTTCTGAAGGCACTGTAGTAATAAAGTGGTAACTATTCGAACTTTAGGATATGCATAGGTTTTTGAGAAACTCGTACACCTCTGTTAGCCTCATTGAAGCTACAAAACTATTAGATTTGAAACTTAACATGTCACGACAATACAACAGAACAAATGAAGAGGAATGACAATTACTCTAATGGAGGGCAAAGGTCGGCCTGGGGGCCGTATGCGGCCAACGACTTGATTCAATATGGCCCTCGGGAATCACACTCAGATCACATAAAGAATTTGCGATAGTAATGTTTTGAAAAAGGTATTTGTTATTCAAATTAAAAGCCCAGTGAATACTCGCCTTTGTAATGATTCCAGTCACACCACTTGTGGGACATTTATTTTGAAGGCACGTATAAATAACAACTGCATGAGGACAGACAGTGACTGACAGGCTGAGAAACACGTCACAGTTACAAATAGTAGCTAGCTAGAAGTTGCGCAAAAACGAGTTTAGGATTTAAAAGAAAAGGAAAGTAGACATACTTTATATAGGATGTTCCAGAAAGAATGGACATCGAAATATTTCTTTATTGAGGTATCAGAGAAAGCTGTGCGGTTTGTGTGCAAAGAGTGCATCGCTGTCTTGAAAGACTACGACTTGTCCCGACACTTCCAGACGAAGCATGCAGAGAGCTATAGGAACACGTTTTATGAGCAGAGGGCACGTGCACCGAAAGAGTTGCTTTTTCTGTTGCAAAAGCAGCAAGGACTTTTCACAAAACTGCGTTCAGCAAACGACGGAATTGCGAGAGCTAGCTATGTTCTGTCTCACAAAATTGCTAAACATATTAAGCCATTCGCTGAGGGCGAATTCATGAAAGAATGTTTAATTGACTCTGCAGCAATACTTTGTCCCGACAAGAAAGAGCTGTTTGAAAGTGTTTCCCTGTCAAAACAAACAGTGACATGGTGTGTTGAGGACATTGCAGAGAATATGGAACAACAGTTGAAAGACAAGGTAAAGGATTTCACCTATTTCTCCATGGCCCTGGATGAGAGCAGTGATACACGTGACACAGCACAGTTGTTGATATTCTTAAGAGGCATAACCCCAGACTTTAAAATTACAGAGGAGCTTGCTTCAGTGCAATCAATGAAGAGCACAACCACAGGTAAATATGTATTGGAAGAGGTTAATAAGCGTGTGGCAAAGCTGGGACTGAGTTTTGAAATGTTATCCAGTGTGACCACTGATGGGTGCCCAAACTTGACAGGAAAAAACATTGGCCTTTTGAAAAGGATACAAGATCAAGTAGCTGAGCTGAACACAGATCAGAAAATTATTTTCCTGCATTGAATAATTCATCAGAAGGTGCTCTGTAAATGTGTTACAGAAAATGAGCGATGACAAGAACATTGATGTATACGCTGTATCGGTGAGCAAATTTATTTGCAAGTACATCGGTGATGTTGTACCCACGGTGACTATTAAAACCTTCCCCAACCAGAAACCCTGGATTGATGGCAGCATTTGCGCAAAACTGAAAGCGCGAACCACTGCTTTTAATCATGGCAAGGCAACCGGAAACATGACCGAATACAAACAGTGTAGCTATTCCCTCCGCAAGGCAAACAAACAAGCTAAGCTTCAGTATAGAGACAAAGTAGTCGCAATTCAACGGCTCATACACGAGACGTATGTGGCAGGGTCTATAGTCAGTCATGGATTCCAAAAAGAAAACCAGCCCCGTCGCAGACACCGACGTCTTGCTCTCAGACAAACTAAAAAACTTCTTTGCTCGCTTTGAGGACAATACAGTGCCACTGACATGGCCCGCTTCCAAAACCTGCGGGCTCTCCTTCACCGCAGCCAACGTGAGTAAAACATTTAAACGTGTTAACCCTCGCAAGGCTGCCGGCCCAGACAGCATCCCGAGCCGCGTCCTCAGAGTATGCGCAGACCAGCTGGCTGGTGTGTTTACGGACATATCAATCAATCCCTATCCCAGTCTGCTGTTCCCACATGCTTCAAGAGGGCCACCATTGTTCCTGTTCCCAAGAAAGCTAAGGTAACTGAGCTAAACAACTATCACCCTGTAGCACTCACTTCTATCATCATGAGGTGCTTTGAGAGACTAGCCAAGGATCATATAACCTCCATCCTACCCGACACACTAGACCCACTCCAATTTGCTTACTGCCCCAATAGGTCCACAGACGACCCAATCACAATCACACTGCACACTGCCCTAACCCATCTGGACAAGAGGAATATCTATGTAAGAATGCTGTTCATCGATTACAGCTCAGCATTTAACATCATAGTACCCTCCAAACTCGTCATTAAGCTCGAGACCCTGGGTCTCGACCCCGCCCTGTGCAACTGGGTCCTGGACTTTCTGACGGGCCGTCCCCAGGTGGTAAGAGTAGGAAACAACATCTCCACCCCGCTGATCCTCAACACTGGGGCCCCACAGGGGTACATTCTCAGCCCTCTCCTGTACTCCCTGTTCACCCATGACTGCGTGGCCATGCACGACTCCAAATCAATCAAGGTTGCAGACGACACTACAGTGGTAGGCTTGATTACCAACAACGACAAGACAGCCTACAGGGAGGAAGTGAGGGCCCTCGGAGTGTGGTGTCAGGAAAATAACCTCACACTCAACATCAACAAAACAATGGAGATGATTGTGGACATCAGGAAACAGCAGAGGGAGCACCCCCCTATCCATATCAACGGGACAGTAGTGGAAAAGGTGGAAAGTTTTAAGTTCCTCGGCGTACACATCACGGGCAAACTGAAATGGTCCACCCAGACAGACAGCGTGGTGAAGAAGGCGCAACAGCGCCTCATCAACCTCAGGAGGCTGAAGAAATGTGGCTTATCACCAAAAACACTCAGAAACTTTTACAGATGCACAATCGAGAGCATCCTGTCGGGCTGTATCACCACCTGGTACAGCAAATGCTCCACCCTCCACCGTAAGGCGCTCCAGAGGGTAGTGAGGTCTAAACAACGCATCACTGGGGGCAAACTACCTGCCCTCCAGGACCCTACACCACCTGATGTCACAGGAAGTCCAAAAAGATCATCAAGGACAACAACCACCCAAGCCACTGCCTGTTAACCCCGCTATCATCCAGAAGGCGAGGTCAGTACAGCTGCATCAAAGCTGGGACCGAGAAACTGAAAAACAGCTTCTATCTCAAGGCCGTCAGACTGTTAAACAGCCATCACTAACATTGAGTGGCTGCTGCCAACATACTGTCTCAAATCTCTAGCCACTTTAATAATTAAAAATTGGATGTAATAAATGTATCACTAGTCACTTTAAATAATGCCACTTTATATAATGTTTACATACCTTACATTACTCATCTCATATGTATATACTGTACTCTATACCATCTACTGCATCTTGCCTATGCCGTTTGGGCATCGCTCATCCATATATTTACATGAACATATTCTTATTCATTCCTTTATACTTGTGTGTATAAGGTAGTTGTTGTGACATTTTTTAATTACTTGTTAGATATTGCTACACGGTCGGAACTAGAAGCACAAGCATTTGATTTGATTTGTTGTGGATACAGTCACTAAAGTGGTAAACACCATAAGAGCAAAAACGTTAAACCACGGGCAGTTTATCTCACTGTTGGAAGAGACAGAGTCGGGTCATGCAGATCTCCCCTACCACACAAACATGAGATGGCTGAGTTTGGAGAAGATGCTTAAAAGGGTGTGGGACCTGAAGTCGGGGATTGCTGAGTTTTTGCAAATGAAAGGAAAATATGTGGATTTCCCTCAACTGCAAGATAAAGAATGGTTGGCTGATTTTGCAATCACCGTGGACATCATGGCCCTCATGAATGAACTGAAATCCAAACTACAAGGGAAGGGCCTTTTTGCACATCAGATGTACAGCCTTGTCAAAGCCTTCAAGGGAAAATGACTCTTCCTGACCCACCAAATAGAAGCAATCCTCAGCAATCCTGCGCATAGCGACGTCAGAAACAATACCTGACTTCACTGCTCTAGTCAATACCCATCAGAGACTTCACTCCTCACACTGATTGAGTAGTTTATATGTAATGTTGAGCTCTCTCTCACTTTCTTGTGTTTTTGTGCATACCCATTAACAGGAGTTCTGTCCGTGGTGCTGAATGCACAGCATACTTTACCCTCTGTGTAGTTTATAGTTCATTGCATGTTTAATAATGAAAATACCTACCAAAAGGAGAACATTGATGTGGTTTATTTCTGTGCGTGTTGAAAAAAGTAAAACAAATAGCATATCTGCATGTGATTTATAGTAGATGTATTTGTAGTAGATGTATTTGTATTTGTCAACACAGTCATGATTCTGATTCTTTTCTCATTGGCAAAACAAAATTGGAAAATAATTGCCCAGGCCTGCTCTAACGGTGGCCCTAAAAATATATATTTCAACTAATATATATTTCCTACTAAGCCATGTCTCCACTCCAGGGTTCCTCCAGGAACCCGTTGCTACATTGAACCATTAAGGTTCCTCCAAGAACCTCTCAACTAACCGAAGGTGCAAATATGAACCATTGACTGGCAGTGGTTCCTTAAGGAACTCCATGGAATTCCTTAATTCTAAGAGTGTAGAGGAATTACTTAACTGCTTCAGTGTTCTCGTCCTGCAGCTCTGGTTAAAGCATCATAAAATATACGAGCAGACACTAACCAGGTTTCCATTCAAAAATGTAATGCAGATTAATTACCTGACGCGTTAAAAAAGTCACGACCAGGCTGATGGAAAAAGCAAATGTCAGTACAATGTCGACAGACAATTTGCTCGTTTGACATGGTGGATTTTTTTGTGTGTCTGTAAAATGGCGATGGAAACGTCTTTATGCGCAAATATTGAAATAATAACCATCCTATCAGAAGTAAACTTGGAGTCACATGGTGATATGTTGTGTGGTCCTCCCACTACAACTCGGGAAAGCATGCAGTTTATTAGGCTACATATTAAATAAATGATGATGAACTTCACAGGATGTTGAAAGTGCACAGTGATAAGCTTGATGCTCCTTTCCAATAAATATCGAGGTTCTTATTCTGGGGACAAGAATATCAATGCTTGGCTGCTATTTGACAAATACAAATAATCTCCACAATAATATCATCATGTAGTCAATTTACCCGCACTGTATCTGCGAGTTGTTGGCTAGAGCACACGTGCCAAGACCAGAGTGAGCACATTTGCTAAATAACGCAACAATTTTATTTTGCCAAACCATCAGCAGAGTTGAAAATGGGAAAGAAACCCATTTAACTTGTATTTTTCATTTTCATGTGCACTACGTCATCACGTGTAGCCTTTTATCAATTTGATGGAAACACATCTAATTGGAAACCTAATGGAAGGAAATCTAACTATTGACTAATGCAAATGTAAATGTATTTCTCATTGTCAAGATACGTTTTGTTGGTTGAAATATTTTACTGCCTGGTCCCCTTCAGGTCCTCCGGACCCTTTGTCGGTGTTGTCTGTTTGGACAGTAGATGGTAGATAACGTCTGTCTGCAAATGTCACTAAGGTTGTCTATGACTGGTAGCGCAGAGAACCTATGAACTGTGACATTTGATCGGGGCGATATTGCACAGAATAGTTTTTTGTACCACCCACTGATGGATCCCAGTAAACATTGCAGAAAATCCTGTGCTTTGTAACTACAAATAGAAAAGCAGTTTTTTTTCTTCCTGTAAGCTCACACTTAACACATGGAATACTGATACATTATGACATGGAGGTTAGCTGAATCAATAATTCTGGAGATTCAGAGTACAATATATCATTGTGTTACACACACATTATACTAGTGGGTGGAAAGGTACTTCATGCATGATATTCTGAAAAAGAAAGATGAACTACGAATGTGAAAGTTCTGTAAATTAGAGAAGGTACATACAGAAGATAAATGCTCTGATTAAAACAGCACATTAAGATAAGGTATTGTCTACTCATCTGTGTGTAACTTGGTCGCATACAGTATGATTCCAGGCTGCTAGTGCATACAACCTTATCATGCTGTCAGTCCTGAACTCCCTAGTGCTCTGCTCCTACCCTGAGTGAAGGCATTGCACACTAGAGGGCATGTTACTGTGTATGAGGCAGACAATCTGGGCTGAAGAGGGCATCAGGGGATGAGGGAGGCATAGGGGAAATACAGAGGTAGAAGGGGGAGATGGAGAGAAAAGAGACGAGAGAGGGTAAGAAAGGGAGAGTAGGATAGATAAATAAGAGGGAGGAATTAGTAAATACAGGCCAAAAAAGAGGAGAGGGAGCCACTATGAAAATAATTAGAGGGTGAGAGGGGAGACCAAGTTCAATCCCTCTCCTGCGGTGAGAGAGACAGGAGACCAAGCTCAATCCCTCTCCTGCGGTGAGAGAGGCAGGAGACCAAGCTCAATCTTCTCCTGCGTTGAGAGAGGCAGGAGACCAAGCTCAATCCCTCTCCTGCAGTGAGAGAGACAGGAGACCAAGCTCAATCCCTCTCCTGCAGTGAGAGAGACAGGAGACCAAGCTCAATCCCTATCCTGCAGTGAGAGACAGGAGACCAAACTCAATCCCTCTCCTGCAGTGAGAGATTCAGGAGACCAAGCTCAATCCCTCTCCTGCAGTGAGAGAGGCAAGAGACCAAGCTCAATCCCTCTCCTGCAGTGAGAGAGGTAGGAGAACAAGCTCCATCACTCTCCTGCAGTAAGAGAGGCAGGAGAAAAAGCTTGACCCCTCTCCTGCAGCAACAGAGGCAGGAGACCAAGCTCAATCCCTCTCCTGCAGTGAGAGAGGCAAGAGACGAAGCTCAATCCCGCTCCTGCAGTGAGAGAGGTAGGAGACCAAGCTCAATCCCTCTCCTGCGGTGAGAGAGGCAGGAGACAAAGCTCAATCCCTCTCCTGCAGGGAGAGAGGCAGGAGACCAAGCTCCATCCCTCTCCTGTGGTGAGAGAGGCAGGAGACCAAGCTAAATCCCTTTCCTGCAGTGAGAGAGGCAGGAGACAAAGCTCAATTCCTCTCCTGCATGTCCTAACATCTGCTCTAACTCTCACCCTCCATTACACAGGTCCCTCTCTCTCTCTCCACCATGTTGGCTCGCTGCCATTCATTCATCATGTTAAACAAGCTGTGGAGGGGGATTGTGTAAATGAGTGGGGGCTTGGGGAGGGACCATGTTGCAGGGCTCAGGGAATGCAGAGAGGCCCTGTGGCTCATGGCCAGGTGGTAGCGCCCGCCGGTCACCCCACAGTCAGTTGGGTGATGATGATTGATGCAAGCGCGGTGTGGACCTGACCAGACACCCATCCAATTTGAAGGGTCCGTGTCTGATTGGCTGGCAAGTGGTATTTTTAGTGCACACTATTTCCGAAATTACCACTCTCCAACATGTGCCAGCTGTTTTATGAGCTGAAATTTCAGAGCTCCATGTCTCCCACCTAGGCTCTCTAGTTGTGTTAGCTCATTTGTACCTGTTTGAATCTATTTGTGCGGCTGAAAATGACAGTGTTTAAAATAGATTGGGCCCTCTCATGCTGTTCCTGAGAACTTTTTATGGAAGCGTACTTTATGAAAACAACAAGAAGTGCTGACCGACACCCTGCTATGGTAAACTCTCTGCAGTCGTGAGAGATAGAACGAGAGAGTCATGTTTCAGTACATCCAGATGTGTATGTATCATAAGAAGTTTAAAGAAACGTTTAAATGCACCAGCTCACTCAAGTTAAAACAGTCTGTGACTCAGAATATTCCTGGCACCTGCTCGAAACACAACAAGACCCAAAACACAGCCACCTGTTGTGGTGCCATTATCCTCAACATTAGAACAGCCTGTTCTTTTGTCTTAAAGTATGGCAGAGGACTTAGACTCTAAATCGTCTTGCTGCTTCTATTGCCGACACAGATCTCGGTGTTATGTCTGTCGGCTTACTCAGACCCTGGGAGGACTGCCAATGAGGTTCCCCCAGGGAGAAAGGCAATGGAGAGGGATGCTTCAGCACCTCCACCTGCCCTAGCCCCTCTCACCTGGAGGAGAGAGAGGAAGAGAGGAGTAGCAGTCTGGCCTCAGAGTGTTGATAGATGTCAGAACCATGGACAGCTCCCTCTCTCCACACACCGCAACCCAAGCCTTTCAGACACCCTGTGGTCACTGGAGGTACCCTCTTGAATGCACAAAATAAATAACTGTGTGCGTGCGTGTGTGTGTGTGTGTGTGTGCGCGTGTGCGGGTGTGAGCGTGTATGTGATATAGGTGTCAGTTGGAGGGTCTATTTGGAGAGAGCCATTTCCAAAATAGTTTCAAAATGACAGAGCTAAAAATGAAAGAGTAAAGAGAAACTCAAACTTGTTTTGACACCACAAAGCAATCATATTCACTGACGGATATACACTGAGTGTACAAAACATTACAAACACCTTCCTAATATTGAGTGGCACCCCCTTTTGCCCTCAGAACATCTTAAATGTATCAGGGTATGGGGATGCTGTGCATGTTGATTCCAATGTTTCCCACAGTTGGCTGGTATTGTATCTCTACCCTGAATAGCTTGTTCCATCTCATCCCACAGATGCTTAATTGGATTGAGATCTGGTGACCTGTTAGGCCATTGCAGGAAGCTGAATTTGCTGTCATGTTCGTGGGACCATTCCTGGACAATCCTAGCCTTATGGCATGGGGCATTATCCTACTGAGAAAATCAATTTGCAGATGGATACACTGCTGCCATGAAGGGATGCACCTGATTGGCAATGATGTTCAGATATCCTGTAGCATTCAAACGTTGCTTCACTTTTTATCAAGGGGCCCAATGTGTGCCATGAAAACACACCCCACACCATCACACCACCGCCACAATCTTGCAATGTTGACGCACGGCATGATGGATGCAAGTATGGTGCTCATGGTTTTCTCCATACCCTAGTCCTCACATCAGCGTAAAACATCAAAAACCGTGATTCATCAGACCAGGCAATGTTTTTCCAATTCTCCCATGTCCAGTGTTTTCGTTCCTTAGCCTGCTGAAACAGCAGTTTCTTGTTTTTTTGCTGAAAAAAGTGGAACTCTGTAAGGTCGTCGGCCGCCATTCCCCATGTGTGTCAAGGTAGGACGAGTTTTGCATTCTTTTACGGGTCTTTGGGCACCAAAGTTGTACTGGACTGTCACTTGACCAAATGAAGCCTGTCTGTTGCTCTGCACAATTCCTGTCAGCCTCCTTTGTCCTCTTTTAATGACCCATTTTTGACCACTGGCCTGCCGTTGCATGGATGTCCTTTAGGTGGTGGACCATTCTTGAGACACACAGGAAACTGTTGAGCGTGAATAACCTTTCTGTGCCCAAATGAAGTAGTCCCTGTGTGGGTGTGAAGTTGTCATGGAGTAGTCCCTGTGTGGTTGTGAAGTAGTCATGAAGTGGTCCCTGTGTGGTTGTGAAGTAGTCATGAAGTAGTCCCTGTGTGGGTGTGTGCCAGGCTCATGGGATTGATGAGATATGAGACGGACAGGTATTGGTGGCAGGTCAGCCAGAACGGGAGCTCTCGGCTCAACAGTCATATGATTGGATCTAATGAGAGACTGGGACATGTGAGAAGGGGGCATGGTAGCTGTGTGTTACCGTGTGCTCAGCACACACACACACTCCTGCACTTCTTCCAGAAATAGAGACGGTCTTGTCTGACAGTGTTGATCTGTTGATAATGTCACCTTTTCAGTGTTTAATTACAGTGCTAACAATCAGAGATGTACCTCTTTCGCTCACTTCCACCTCCTCCTACACCCTCCTTCCTCTCTATTTTTGGGATTGGTTTGACGGGTTACTGTCACTCCATAAAGCCGTCACAGTTAATGGTACAGCCCGACAATTTCTGTATTTCTTCAGCCTGAGGGGAAGTGGAATTTATGAGCCTTAAATATCCATATTCTAACCTGTAAATACTTCCTATTGAATATATGAGAGAGAGAGAGAGAGAGAGAGAGAGAGAGAGAGAGAGAGAGAGAGAGAGAGAGAGAGAGAGAGAGAGAGAGAGAGAGAGAGAGAGAGAGAGAGAGAGAGAGAGAGAGAGAGAGAGAGAGAGAGAGAGAGAGAGAGAGAGAGAGAGAGAGAGAGAGAGAGAGAGAGAGAGATTACAAGCAAAGTGTCTTTGGAGTTTATTGGGCTCATGGGATGTCTAAGTAACTGAAATATCTACAGTGTCCATGACAATAAATGATCGCCCTACGTCACAGAGGGAAAGGTCAACAACTATGCAGTAAATATTTACAGGACTATCAAACTATCCATATGCCTAAGGCAAAGCACATACACTTTGAATTAGAGTGGGTGCAAAACAGACACATTATGGAATCACTCTAGGAGGAATAGACTCACTCTCCCTGGGTTGTCCTTCATTTTGTATTTTATATTTGACCCCCCAAAAATAAAAAATAACTAACAATACACACAAATCCACAAAATAAAAAGAAAGGAATTAAGAAATATCAGAACGAGCAATGTCAGTCCGGAATATAAACATATACAGTGCATTCAGAAAGTATTCACACCCCTTGACTTTCTCCACGTGTTGTTGTGTTACAGCCTGAGTTTAAAATGTATTAAATTGAGATATTTTTGGCACAGGTCTACAATCAATACCCCATAATCTCAAACTCGAAACTTGTAGAAAGTAATTTAAATTGTAAAGCTGAAATGTCTTGAGTCAATAAGAATTCAACCACTTTGTTATTGCAAGCCGAAATAGGTTCAAGAGTAAAAATATAATATGTTAAAAACCTCTTAAGGATCTCTAACGTAGGCTAATGCGATTAGCATGAGGTCGTCAGTAACAAGAACATTTCCCAGGACATATACATATCTGATATTGGCGCAAAGCTTAAACTCTTGTTAATTTAATCTAACTGCACTGTCCAATTTACAATAGTTTTACAGGGAAATGATACCATGTTATTGTTTGAGGAGAGTGCACAGTTATGAAAAGTTATTAATAAACCAATTAGGCACATTTGGGCAGTCTTGAAAAAACATTTTGAACAGAAATGCAATGGTTCATTGGATCAGTCTAAAACATTGCACATATACTGCTGCCATCTAGTGGCCGAAATCTAAATTATACCTGGTCTGCAATAATACATTATGGCCTTTCTCTTGCAGTCTTTTTTCATGGTTGTTTTTTACTTTGTATTATCTTTTACCAGATCCAATGTGTTATATTCTCCTACATTAATTTCACATTTCCACAAAGTTCAAAGTGGGTCCTTTCAAATGGTATCAAGAATATGCATATCCTTGCTTCCGGTCCTGAGCTACAGGCAGTATATTATTTTTGGCGAAAATTGAAAAAAGGGGCAGATCCTTGAGAGGTTTTAACAAGTCACATAATAAGTTACATGGACACACTTTCTGTGGACTCATTTTGCTGGACTCACTTTGTGTTTAACATGAATTTTGAATGACTACCTCATATCTGTACCCCTCACATACAGTATAATCATCTGTAAGGTCCCTCAGTCGCAGTGAATTTCAAGCACAGATTCAACCACAAAGACCAGGAAGGTTTTCCAATGCCTCGTAAAAAGGGAACCTATTGGTAGATAGAAAGAAGGAAAAAAAGCTGACATTGAATATCCCTTTGGATGGTGTATCAATACACCCAGTCAATTCAAAGACACACTACCTAACTCAGTTGCTGGTGAGGAAGGAAACTGCTCAGGGATTTCACCATGAGATCAATGGTGACTTTAAAACAGTTACAGAGTTGAATGGCTGTGATAGGAGAAAACTGAAGATGGATAAACAACATTGTAGTTACTCCACAATACTCCCAAGTGGGTTCCCGAGTGGCACAGTGGTCTAAGGCACTGCATCTCAGTGCAAGAGGCATCACCATAGCCCCTGGTTCAAATCATGGGTAGGCCGTCATTTCAAATAAGAATTTGTTCTTGACTGATTTGCCTGCTAAAATAAAACTAACCTAATTAAGTGAAAATAAAAAAGTTTGTTCAAAAAATGCATCCTGTTTGCAATAAGGAACTATAGTAAAAATGTGGTGAATAAATTAACTTTACTGTATGTCCTGAATACAAAGTTTTATGATTTGGGAAAATACAACGTAACAGATCACTGAGTACCACTCTTCACATTTTCAACCATAGTGGTGGCTGCATCATGTTATGGGTATGCTTGTCTTCGGCAAAGACTCAGGAGTTATTTTATGATATAAAGAAACGGAATAGAGTTAAGCGCAGGGAAAATCCTTGAGGAAAACCTGGTTCAGTCTGCAATCCAACAAACACAAATTCACCTTTCAGCATGACAATAGCCTAAAACACAAGGCCAAATCTACACTGGAGTTGCTTACCTAGAAGACAGTGAATGTTCCTAAGTGGACGAGTTACATTTTGATTTAAATTGAACATCTATGGCAAGACTTGAAAATTGCTATCTAGCAATGATCAACAACATACTTGACAGAGCTCGAAGAATTAAAAAAGAATAATGTGGAAATATTGTACAATCCAGGTGTGTAAAGCTCTTAGTGTAAGGATCTATGCTGGAGACGAGAAGCAGGTACAGGGAGTGAACATGTAATAACCATGGACAGGAACAGAATATGGACAGCATCTGGACAGGGGAAACGGAAACGACAACAATGCTGACATGGGGATGAAACACAGGAAACAGACAGATATAGGGAATTCAATCAAAACGTGAAGGAGTCCAGGTGAGTCCAATGAGCGCTAGTACGCGTAATGCTGGTGACAGGTGTGCGTAATGAAAGGCAGCCTCGCGCCCCCGTGCGCCATAGAGGGAGAGCGGGAGAAGGCAGAAGGCGTGACGGTACCCCCCCCCTCCGCTTATAAGGCCAGCCCGAGGCATGGGTGCTGGACAAGCTGGCTGGGGCATAGAATCCCGACGAGCTGGCAGAGGTGTGGGAGTCTGGCGATCGGGCTGAGGTGTGGGAGTCTGGCGATCCGGCTGAGGCGTGGGAGCTTGATGGGCTGGCTGAGGCATGACGTGGGGTGGGAGCCTGCTGACCCAACCGGGGAAAGGAAACGTCTCGAGCCGGCTGAGGCGTGGAAGCCCGACGAGCCAGCTGAGGCACCACCGTTTCCATCGGCGGCGGCACCCGGATCCGAAATCACCAACAAAACAAAAAACAAGAACCTCCCTGATGCTTCGTATAGTGGTGTCAGCATTCTGTAAGGATCAACACTGGAGACGAGAAACAGGTACAGGGAGTGAACATTTAATAACCACCGACAGGAACAGAATACAGACAGCATCTGGACAAGGGAAACGGAAACAACAAAAATTCTGACATGGGGATGAAACAGAGGAAACAGACAGATGTAGGGAAGGCAATCAAAACATGAAGGAGTCCAGGTCAGGCCAATGAGTGCTGATGCGCACAATGATGGTGACAGGTTTGCGTAATGAAAGGCAGCCTGGCGCCCTCGAGCGTCAGAGAGGGAGAGCGGGAGCAGGCGTGACACTTAAAGACTTACCCAGAAATATTTCACTGCTGTAATCGCTGCCAAAGGTGATTCTAACGTGTTTTGGTTGAACACTTATCTAATAAAGATATCATCATATATTTATTTGTTCTTACATTTTGACATTACAGAGCATTTTGAGTAAATCGTTGACAAAGGAAACAACAATTCAATACATTTTAATCCCATTTTGTAGCACAAAAAAAATGCAAAAAGTCAAGGGGTGTGAATACTTTCTGAAGGCACAGTAACTGCTACTTTTAATTTACCTGGAGTTTTGAACCGAACATTGTTGTTCAAATAAAAGTTATTCTGTCGAGAAAGTATTTGAAAGAAAACTAACAAGAGGAGGAACAGATGGCCAGTGGAGGTTTTAATGCCTGAGCCAAACTGTTGCGCTTTGGTAAATCTCTTGGTTATAATCAGTGTTATGTAAACTGCAGACTGGGTGCATTGTGCCGTCTGCCTGCACTCCCCAGGCACACAACATAACACAACGCTTTACTGTTAGTCTCTACAATCAGCCCTCTTCCGTCGCAGGTCGGTTGTGGTTTTAATTTCATGCCATTTCGAAGCCTTCACAATTTGTTGTTGAACATATTACTCACAGTTACAAATATACAAGTTCCAATAGAGCATCTTGAGGTCGGTGATATATTATCCACTGCTGCCTTATACAGTATATTCAGCAGAGAGAAGAGAAGACATATTCACCACGCAAGCTCAAATAAATCAGATTAACGAAACATATGAATGCATATGTAACGCATCATTGATCGATAACTTCTCAGGCCAGCAGTGTGTTTGGAGTGGCTTGCACCATTGTTTTGGACTGCAACTTTTAGTTTGTTGATCATTCATGTAGTGCATGGCATTGAGTCACCAAGATGAAACATTATGACCCTAATGAATTATTTCAAATATCAAAATATCCCAACTGACACTTCCTTCTGCCTCACTGTGGAGTCACAGACAATGTCAGCTTTTGGCTGAAGTCCAGAGTAATTGTGCTGTGGGAACCCCTTCCTTCACAGCCAACCTGGACTCCGAGCATTTCGTATTATTCTGTATGTAAATCCGAGAAGCTCAATTTAGTATGATATGTTAAATGTTGCATGGTATGTATTCATTTGTGGATGTTCATCACCCATTTCCTATGATATGTTACAAATTACAATTTGTATTACAGCACCAGACAACGTTTGGACACACATACTCATTCCAGGGTTTTTCTTTATTTTTACTATTTTCTACATAGTAAACTAATAGAATAAAACTATGGAATTACACATATGGAATCACGTAGTATGCAAAAAAGTGTTAAACAAATCAAAATATATTTTATATTTGAGATTCTTCAAAGTAATCACCCTTTGCCTTGATGCCAGCTTTGCACACTCTTGGCATTCTCTCAACCAGCTTCATGAGGTAGTCACCTGGAATGCATTTAATTTAACAGGTGTGCCTTGTTAAAAGTTAAATAGTGAATTTCTTTCCTTCTTAATGTGTTTGAGCCAATCAGTTGTGTCGTGACAAGGTAGGGGAGTATACAGATTATAGCCCTATTTAGTAAAATACCAAAGTCCATATTTTGTCAAGAACAGCTCAAATAAGCAACATGAAATGACAGTCCATCATTCATTTAAAACATAAAGGTCAGTCAATGTGGAAAATTTCCAGAATTTTGAACGTTTCTTCAATTGTAGTCGCAAAGACCTTCAAGCGCTATGATGAAACTATCTCTCATGAGGACCGCCACAGGATAGTAAGACCCAGAGTTACCTCTGCTGTACAGGGTAAGTTCATTAGAGTTACCAGCCTCAGAAATTGCAGCCCAAATAAATGCTTCACAGAGTTCAAATAGCAGACACATCTCAACATCAACTGTTCAGAGGAGACTGCATGAATCAGGCCTTCATGGTAGAACTGCTGCTAAGAAACCACTACTAAAGGACACCAATAGGAGGAAGAGACTTGCTTGGGCCAAGAAACATGAGCAATGGACATTAGACCTGTGGAAATCTGTCCTTTGGTCTGATGAGTCCAAATGTGAGATTTTTGGTACCAACCGCCATGCCGCAGACACACACACACACACACACACACACACACACACACACACACACACACACACACACACACACACACACACACACACACACACACACACACACACACACACACACACACTTACACACACACACACACACACACATATATATTTATGATATATGGATATTGATTGATAGTGAAGGTGATGTTATGTGACTATGCTGTATACAATCATTGTGGGGAATGTACAGTACAGTCAGGAAGTATTCATACCCCTTTACTTATTCCACATTTTGTTGTGATACCTGTCTACACACAATACTTCATAATGACAAATTGAAAACATGTTTTCAGAAATGAGGGTTAAGTTTAGGAATTATCTAAAAGGGTTAAGGTTATGGTTAAGGGAAGGGTTAGCAAAAAGGGTTAAGGTTAGGGTTAGGGGCAGGGTTAGCTAAAATGTTTAAGGTTAAGGGTTAGCTAAAAGGGTTAAGGTTAGGGGAAGGGTTAGCTAAAAGGGTTAAGGTTAGGGTTAGGGGAAGGGTTAGCTAAAAGGGTTAAGGTTAGGGTTAGGGGAAGGGTTAGCAAATTTGTTGAAAATGAAAAACAGAAATATCTAACTTACATAAGTACATGTTAGAATCGCCTTTGGCAGCAATTACAGCTGTGTGTCTTTCCGGATAAGTCTCTAAGAGCTTTGCACACCTGGATTGTACAATATTTGCCCATTATTATTTTCTAAATTATTAAAGCTCTGCCAAAATGTTTGTTGATCATTGCTAGACAACCATTTACAAGTCTTGCCATAGATTTTCTAGCAGATTTAAGTCACAATTGTAGCTTAGGAACATTCACTGTCTTATAGGCTAGGTAAGCAACTCCAGTGTAGATTTGACCCTGTGTTTTAGGTTATTGTCTTGCTGAAAGGTGAATTAATCTCCCTGTGTCTCGGGGAAGCAGACTGAACCAGGTTTTCCTCAAGGATTTTGCCTGTTCTTAGCTCCATTCTGTTTCTTTTTTATCCTGAAAAACTTCCATCCTTAACAGTAATAAGCATATCCATAACATGATGCAGCAACCACTATGCTTGAAAATATGGAGATTGGTACTCAGTAATGTGTTGTATTGGATTTTCCCCAAACATAGCACTTTGTATTTTTTTATTATGTACAGGCTTCCTTATTTTCACTCTATCAATGCGTTTAGTTTTGTGGAGTAACCACAATGTTGTTGATCCATCCTCAGTTTTCTCCTATCACCGACATTAATTTAACTCTGTAACTGTTTTAAAGTCACCATTGACCTTACGGTGAAATCCCTGAGCGGTTTCCTTCCTCTCCAGCAACTGAGTTAGGAAGTGAAGTGACTGGGTATATTGATACACCATCCAAAGTGTAATTAATAACTTTACCTGCTGAAAAGGATATTCAATTTCTTCCCCAAAAATGTTTTTACCCATCTACCAATAGATGCCCTTCTTTGCGAGGCATTGGAAAACCTCCATGGTCTTTGTGGTTGAATCTGCGTTTGAAATTCACTGCTCGACTGAGGGACCTTACAGATAATTGTATGTGTGGGGTACAGAAATGAGGTAGTCATTAAAAATAAAACAAAAAGAATGTAATTGCACACAGAGTGACTCCATGCAACTTATTATGTGACTTTTTAAGCACATTTTTACTACTAAACTTATTTAGGCTTGCCAAAACAAAGGGATTGAATACTTACTAACTCAAGACATTTCAGCTTTTCATTTGTAATGAATTTGGGAACATTTGGAAAAACATAATTCCACTTTGACTTTATAAGGTGTTTTGTGTAGGCCAGTGATAAACAAATCTCAATTGAATCCATTTTAAATGCAGGCTGTAACACAACAAAAGCCAAGCGCTGTCAATACTTCTTGAGCACTGTAGATAATGGAACAAAAACAGCAAAGAAAGATGACACATTTCACCGTGTTACTGTATGCTCATTGACATGGAATATGAAAACAGAAAATAAAAGTCAATGTAAATGGTGACCCATAAAATGCCAGAAAGTCGAATGTACTTTTTGATTCAAAACATTACTTTGGAAGCAGTGATTATATCCTTATAACCTGCACATCAAACAAGGCAGTTGCATAAATTACTATCATCCATCACTTTGATGTTGAGCCCTACATCTCCACACTACACTACACCACAGCCCCTCTCCCTCACTTGCACTGAAGGAAAGTAGGGCAACTCTCAGATATTGTCCTTTTTTGGGGGGATGGAGGTATAGTAGAATACCAATTTCGAAATTTGGTTGTGGATCAGCAGTTTTTCTCTTGTTATGTCAGTCACTGACAGTCACTCTTTTAGCCACATCAGCTAACAATTTTTAGGTTATGTGCCCAGAGACCCTGACCTCCAGTATTGGTAAATGTGTAGAATTGCAGGAAATGTGCTTTAAAAATGCAAACATTTATCTCCAGTCCATGGCAAAATGAGTAGAGAATTGCAATGAGAATTGCATTAAATGTGTTCGTGTGTAATTTTGCTAACTGGACACGTGCGAACACACATGCATGAACGCGCACGCGCGTGGCCACACAAGCAAACCAACTCACAGTGCCCGTTTTCATGTCATTGGACAGTGAAGAAGCATGTCTGGAAATATACTACATACATTACAATTACATTAATTCTTCGGCGTTTCGTTTTGAATAACGGGTAGAAATATGCACTTGCAGCATTAAGGTCGATGCACATGGGCTAGGCAACCTCACGATCTGTGTAGAGCACAAGATCGACGGACAGAGAGCGAGAGAGTGAGAATGAGAGACGAGGGCCGACAGAAACCTTACTGAATACCGATGCATATAGTCTATGACGTCTTCCATAACTCCTTCATACACTATATTGAGTATGCGTAACTCAACACATAAACCCTGTTCCATTTCAGGCAAGACGAATAATACCCTTGGTTTCATCAGGCGGTTTTTGCAGATGCACAGCATGGGTCAGAGATACCGTAGTCTGGTAAATACAATTCAGTGTTAATATCGCATTGAGGAGTTATGATTTGTGCATGAAGGACGAGTAGTCTAGATGTCATCATAGTCTGTTGTAAACGTAATAAAACAAACACATGATATCAGTGTGTATTATGCATTGATAAGGGCAATAAACCGACTACATAAATTGTGAGTTATTACATGTCCCATCATGATTAAAATGTCTTCTGGTTTGTAGTTTAATTTGAAATACACAGATGACTACAAAAATATACGCTTGATTTCATCAGGCGGTTTTTGCAGATGCATAGCACAGCTCTGCTTTTCCAGCTCTGTCTATGTTCAGTCGTGGAGTGCAGGCAATAGCAGCATAATATTTGGCTGTAAACACAGGCGGTCCTGTTGTCTCGATGCGAATCCTGGACTTTTAGGGTACAGTGAGTGAGTGATTCAAGGTGATTTCGGTGTGGCTCGTCTCATCAAATCTATCGGGTGAGGGAACGATGGGAAGAATGTAATCTATTCAATATTGGGAAGATTGTAACCTATTCAATATTGGGAAGAATGTAACCTATTCATGTATGAATGTGTTATTTTTTTTATATGCATTGAGTGTCTTCTTTGATTGGCTATGTGATAAACATGTAATAATCGATTGGAGATATTCGTTTTGGTCATAGAGGAATGTCGTGCCAGTTGATATAGCCTATCCATTCAATAAACATAAAACGCAGTTTATATAGGGAAACATCAGTCAGAGAGAAAGAGGGGCAAAAAAACAAGTGAGCCGGTTGAAAATGTAAGAGGATTTAATTTTGCAGCCACTGAAAAGAGATTAAGTCGACAGCAGTGGAAGTTAAATTGTGCTGCATATAACAAAAATGGGCGGATTGGTCTTTAGATGAGAGAGTGGTACCACCTTCCATTCTAAAATAAAATTGCCCTGGCATGAAGTCACAGCCTATTTCACATCCGGTTTACCCAGGGACATATTACTATTGTCCTGGTAAAGTAAAGCTTTATTTGGCTGCAATCTCAGTATTTACAGTAGATTTTGTAGTTAGATAACCAATTTGTTGGGGACTGAGAAGAGTTTAACCCCCCACACCAATGAATAGTGCGCGAGACCTGCGCATACTCAGCATCGTCAGCAGCCGTTCCTCCAGCCTCAAGCTCAAATTCGGCAGTAGATCTGAGATCTTTGAGGATTTTTCTCATTGAATCCGTGTAAAAAAAAAAGATGTACATAAAAGTTTGAGGACACGACAGCCTCGAATATCTCTGGTATATCGCTGTAAGTGAACTAATCGTTTTTCATTTTGCTTGTCTTTATCGGTGCAGAAGGAGGTCGGGGAATTTGACTTGCGTTTAGAACTGCAGTGAGTTGTGTTCAGCCTAACAGAGGCAGAATGGTAGAGGAGTTGCAACGATCGGGGAGTGGAGGACGTGGAGTTTGCTATTGAAAATTAAGACTATTTAAGGGGGCATCTGCTGTGGTATGATATTTTATGTTTTTGTCGAGGTTGTTTCAGCACTGGACAGAGCTCCGAAAATAGAATCATACAGTTGCTTAATAGGCTACTCACCACGCACGAATTGAATTAGACTACTGGTCATGTTTAAGATGAGCCTTGAGAAATGCCAGTTGCATGCTAAATATCTCCCTGAACTCAATATATTTATACTGCGGATGCATTTCAACGGAATGATTTAGAAAATGTGGTTGTATGGGATTTTTACGCTAAACTGCATTATCCCTGCTTTATCAAATCATTGTCATACTAACGGAATTTTAAGAGAACATTGCACGTCCTTTGCACAGCTTCGTTCTCAGCATATTCAAGTGCACCTTGGAGCAATTGAAGCGAGTAACAGGCGCATTTTTTTCTATGTATGTTTTATTGACAGGTTATTGTAGTCGTTTGTGGCATAATGGTGTAGCTATTGATTACAGCGTATTTTTCGTGGGTAATTCATTGCTGCTGTGGGAAACATTGTTATATATTTTTTTCTGGGTTCAGTTAAACGGGCATCTGGCAAACAATTGTCTTTGTATAACGCAATAACGTAGCCTACCTCTTAACATCATCTGAAACTGGGTTGACATGACGATGTTGGATAAGGTGAAAATGGGTGAATATAAGAGGATTTGGTTTAATATTGCGGTACCGACGCGTTTCAATTGCAGGCTATGAGTAAGCTATAATACAAGTGTCAGGATAACACACGACAAACAAGACTGTGTAACCCGTAACGTGTTTGATTATTTTCGCAATTATTTATCGCAATATGCGTGCGTAATGTGTCTCGTCGGATCATGCGAAATATATTCTTCATAATGGAACGTAGTTCTGTTTGAAGCAACGGATACATCGCCTCCAATGTATCAAATTCATTCAGACGCGCTCTCACGGTGTTTCTTTTTAGGCAGTTAAATGAAGTATAATAAATAGTGGGACTGAATCATGACATATGAGCTGGCAGATGCAGTTCAGGTTGTGAACGTAGGGCTAACTTGTGAAACATATAGTGCTTTGAGGTTCGACCCATCACCGTATCTTAATGTAATTCGTTTTTTGTTGTTGCGTGTTTGCATAAGTTGGGCACTAATATAAACCAAAAGATACAACGTAGGGATTGGGAATGGCTGGTTTTAGTTGAACGTTGCCTGCCTCTTATTGTCCTTGATCGTCTTGGTTTGAGGATCCCTCAACTCCTCAATTGTATCTTCTTTGATTGTCTTTTGAGCCATTCGTGTCAATGGTAGCCTACTGTTGTATTGTTTAATGTGTTGTTTTCTTCCTCCTTCAGTGACAAACCACTCTCCGGCCATGGGTGGACGGACAGGAACGGTCATACTATGCGTGTGGGCCTGTTTGCTGATGGCCAATGTGCTTTGTGGGAAAAGGTAAGGTGGGCGACCACACCGACAAAAACATTTGCTGAGCTAGATTTGGCCCAGGAAGGAGAATCAGTGTTTTGTTCTATGGTCTAGTTACAATAAAAATGTACTAGTCTCTCAAGTCCCCAACAGAGCGGAATTAGAATTGATTTTGTGATGGTCATGTCATGTTGGAGTACATCCCTCACTGACAGTCTGTGAGAAAACAATGTAATGATCACGTTTCGCCAGGTGACCATATTTTTCCTTTGTGCCTAAGTCACTAGGATGGCAATAATTAGGCCATCACTTCACGACTCCACACTGTAATTGCAATGAGGTAATACGAGGTGAACACGAGCTGGGGCTGATTTGCCCAAAATAGCAATTACTGTGTTAAAGTTTCCATTGGCTCAGCAGCACTGAATATTTAACCAAAGTAGAGAAGTGCATGTCTCAGATGTTCTGTCATTCATTCAAATGATGTATGTGTCTCAAGTGACATACTTTAGCTAGAGGGGAAGTCCAATATAGAAAGTCGCACTTGGGAATACAGATGGGGTCTGTGCCCTGACCACACCACTCAGTACCACAGTGTGATGGGATGAGAGATGACAGCGATATCTGGTTCTGAAATGTGATTGTCACACTATTAATCCTGCCATTGAAATGTCAGACATTTGCGTGGGCACCTCGATACTAATCCAGTCCTAGGATAAACTTTGAGAAGTTTGACATTGAACCAAAATCATGCAAATACCAAGGATTCACTATTTGCAAATGAAGCCGTAAATATGCCTAGATAATCATATAGCATGAAGATGCTCAACTCTTAAATGAGTAATGTTGGGTCTTGCTATTCTGCAAGCCTAAATGATTTAGCTGAACTGTCAGAGCCATTCACTGAAGTTGACTTAAATGGTCATTTATTGAGATATTTTGGTCTTTTGCGTCTCGGTTACTGTCGTATGTACAGTTAAGAGTAAACACCACCGATTACATGCTCAAGAACATGTTTGTAGATGGAATATGTGGTCGAACATGCATGCATATCTCATCAGTCTAATGGAATTGCCATTCAAGGATTTATTTTCCGTGAGCTGTGACATCCTCCCCAGTAATCAACCGTGAGTTGAATGTATTTTAACTGCACTTCTTCAAGGATGGCCCATTTAACCAATTAACACCTCCCCTGATTACTCTACCTTACAACTGTCCCCATAAACTGCAGTGTAATTATTAACTAGTAATTCACTGTATTTACCTCTAGGATTCAAAACACAATTCTTGGAGGGTTTTTAAACAGGTGCAGTAATCAGTTATGCGCACATTTGTGTTGTGGATGGAGAGAAGGACCTTATAATGGGGTAACTATGGTGTTCTGAAGAAGGTCTAGAGAGAGAGAGAGAGCTCCTGAGTATGTGGACGGTCATGCGAGCTGGGGCTGCAGCAGCGTGCAGTACTGAGCAGCACTGTTGCTGTTCAGATGACCTGTAGATGGGGATGGTGTACAATGTTTTAAGAGGAAGTTGCCCCAGTCAGCTCATAAACATCCAGTCCATTGCTCTCTGGTTATCTGCACCCCTCCCTCTGCCGTTCCCCTCCTCTACCCCCCCATTTCCAAATATACCCTATGTCAAGTGCATTTTAATTATTGCTCACTTGAAAGCGCTCTGAGGCATCCTTGCACATTTGCTGTTGTGGTTTTTTGTAAGGAGGATATAATGAACGTATCTGTTGGAATGTACTGTATCTCTGTGGTAAATCAAAAACCTCCGGCATGTTGTGTTTACTCAGTCTATCATCAAGAAAGCAGAACATAAATGTGTGTGTGTGTGTGCACGTAGTTTCTCTTATCTTTGAGCTAAGGCAAGGAAGGCTTTGCCATATCTTCAAGTTTTACCCAAAAAGTTGAATGTGGAATTGCCATCAGTAAGACTTTCTGACGCCCAATGTGTGTCATATTCCGTTATTTATCAAAGTTCTTAATTATTATTTAGATTCCATAAAAGTCATTTTAGCAGGAAGTGGCCTTTGAACAAATCGCCGATGTGGTAATGAATGGTGTGGTTGATGTCATATTAACTATATTATTTCTGAAGCGATGCGAGTAGAATGTCCTTATTGGGAAGAATCGTTCAACAGCTCACATTTAAAGCCGTGTGATATGCCTCTCCCCCTCCCCCTTCTCATTCACTCTCTCTATCTCTCTCCCTCATTTGTGGCTGCCTGCATGCATATCCTCTCAGCTGTTCCGTTAACTCCTCCTGCTACTCGCTACTTCAGATTCCCCACCTTCCCATCCAACGATCCATGCTAACTAATCTTTGCAGACCTTCCCTTCTCCTTGGAGCTGTTTTCGGAGCAGAGTTTGTTTCCAAACACTGGGGACAGTTTATTTAGCATGCAATCAAACCAGTGTGGTCTGCGATTGGGCGGGGGAAAAAAGAAGATGATTGCTCAGAGGCAAACGATTATTTATGATTAAGGCTTTCCTGTGATTATTTTGAGGGAGTGAAGGAATCTCTCCTGCCCCTTCCAATGCCGACCATTTCCCTCTCCATCCACACCTCCTGTTGATAAAATACAAATTTACACAGCATGATTAAATCTGTATTGCTACTGATTACTGTGTTGAAATATTTATGAGTGGTGATGTTAACTGCGTTCGCACGTTTACTGATTGTGAGTATTCTGAGTTTGCCTTCAGCATTTAGTTTCGTGTTGCTCAAAGAGCATACTCAATTAGTCCTTTGCTGTTAATAGGCCACGTTAAGGTGTAATGCATTATGAGTTCTGCATGTGTACAATGTCATGCCCTGTGGATCAAATAAACGTATTTCTCACATTCATATGGCTTTATAAAAATTCTGTTTCCTCCGAGGAAGTAGATTTTAGAGGATCAAGAGAAGTTGCTCAGCCGGGATTTAGCTCCAACACTCCTGCATCAATTTACTGAATTCACTGTCCAAAATTACTCTTCCTTTTTGTCAGCTCTGGACAGAATGGCCAGACGGATGAGCAGAAAGACAACACTACAGTGTTCACCCGGATCCTAGACCGTCTCCTGGATGGCTATGACAATCGTCTCAGACCAGGGTTGGGAGGTACAGTACTGTACAATGGTTTCTCACCAACTCATAACATTCTCAAGTTAGAGCTGGTAGGAGATAAAAGGGTGATGATGAGTTACTTGGATTTATTCAATAACATGGTTATTGCATGCTGTAAATTACCTTTACAGCTGCTAATTTTCGGAATCCTTTGTTGTCTTATTTAGAATTGATGGCACGAGATTGCACCACCCTGGAGGTTTACTATTGGTCGTTTGCCAATACCATTAATTGGATGATAGCACTCCAGAACACATAAAAACCAGTACGGCTGGAGTCCTTTGTCCTGCTTGATGAAAAATAAATCAGCATTTCATTCGCTTATCGTCACAAGCATCCTCATGTCTTTTTTTTCTTCTGCCTTTGCAGTCATATCAGTGGAATCTTCAGGAGGGCGATTTACTGTTCGCTCTTTCCTTAGAAGCATGATATCAAGAGCAAGTATCTTTTTAATATGAAAATAAAGCTCCTTGGTGAATAACTCAACTAATTATTTTGAGAAATAGTGTATGGTGTAGATATTCTCATTGGGACCTTGGGTAGTTTTGGCACTTTTCATGGAAGTGCACTGTGCCAGACAGTTCTTGCGTATACTGCTCTATATTCGACTCAACTTGACAGAGTAATGGAGAGACATCTAGACCTACTGGAAGGTGAAGGGTATTCTTATGGAATTGATTGTGTGGAGACAAACAGGCAAGGGAATATTACATTTTCAGTGGCAAATGGAGAGAAATTAAACATTATGATTGACACCATTCCTGATGTAAATCATGTTTCCATTTTCCACTTCAAAACATAATGCTGTACAGATGAAGGTACTCAACATACGTCAGACCAGGTGAAATTTGATCTCAGCCAAGAGATTTGAAAATTCATGAAGAGATTCCATCAGTCCCCAGGTAATGGTCCTGACACTGACACGGAGAACCGCAGAAATGGTTATTGACCTCAAAATCAGGATTGTAAGGTGTCATTTTGGAAGGGGGCTCTGTGAAAATTAGGGAATGATACGATCAAAGGGCAATGCTCCCCAGGATTACGTGCTAGTTAGAGCTAATGAGGAGCCCTGATCGACACTCACTCTCCTAATTTCTTGGTTCAACAGAGCGTGTAACTGAAGTCAAGACTGACATTTTCGTGACGAGTATTGGGCCCGTCTCGGACCATGACATGGTATGCCCGTCTTTCCTCTCTGTTATTCCCCTCTCTGAAATGTCACCAGTTCTGTGTCCATGTTCTCCCCTTAACCTATTTTGATGTGGTTTCAAAGGTAAAATGTTTATAAATTTGATCAGCCCCATTAGTTTTCGACATGAATGAAATGTCACGAGCGAGGAAATGTTCCAAGACCAATTGGCTCATTCATTTCCAAGATCAATACAACTTCTAGTCTTAAATGGAATTATATTTGTATGTCCATTTTTATTGCATGGCATGACCCAAGCGGAGAGGGCTTGGTATTGATGTGGGTATAATGACTTTGGATCTTGTGTAGCCTTCGTCTTTAGATTTGGCCATGATGTACAGTGTATTGGCAGGTGCTTGGGACTAGATTGTAAAGTCCCAGTCCGTGTCCCAAATAGAACCCCGGCTTAGTGCACTATTTTTGACACATTTTCATGGAGCCCTATTGGCCCTGGTCAAAATAAGTGCACTTCATAAGGAATAGGGTGCCATTTGGGATACAACCACAGAGAACAGATACTATGGTTATGGCTAGAGACATTACCCTTCCTATGGCTATCATGACTGGATAATGTGATTTGATATAATCCCACTCAGAGATATAAACTGACAGTGGAATGATTCAGACTAGTCTTTGCAAAATTACCCTTCAGAATGTTCTACCTGTCCTCCTACCTGCTTCCAAACGCAATTTCATTGACCAAAGGTGGGCGTACCTACCGTTTGAAAATCATGTTGGATATTGAAGAGATATTGATTGAATGGCAATAACGATGGTGAGATTGATTTATTCATAATTGCTCTGTTGAGACGTCTTCTTTAACCACTGTGGATGAATCAGGGCAAAACAATTACTAATCTGACTCTGCGTAATGTACACAGGAATAACAAGTCCCGGGACATACAGTATGTGAATCTCTCTCTCTCTCTCTCTCTCTCTCTCTCTCTCTCTCTCTCTCTCTCTCTCTCTCTCTCTCTCACACAATCTTGATGGAGGTTTGCTATTGGTGCACTTGAACCATGTGTATTTGACATATTATGATTTTATTACTGTACATGCTCTAACATACGGACCTGCACGTTTTTGCTGCTGCGCTACATCACAGTAAGTCACGGAATGGGCTGGCCAAAAGGAACAGCTACAGTAGCTACCATTTCCCTTTCCAGTCCACTTCCATTACCTTGCAGCTCTGTTACCGTTCACAGTAATTAACTCACGGCCGGGGGAAAACCGGAGAACCGGAACGCTGTAAATTCGCTGGCTAGCTAACTCCGTCAGGCATTCTGAAATAATTAAAAGCTGCTCTTAGCCATGGCGACTAGTGCATGTTAGAGTGAGATATCGTGCCAGTGTTTGTATTTGGTGTGCTAAAATCTAGAGCAATGTGCTTCTTCCTCATGTTTATTGACAACACATTCATGAGGACTAGCTGGAAGGAAGAGATGGAAGCCAATCCGCCAGTTAGATAGACCTACCTTTGTTGAAGCCTCTACCTTGGCAAGACAAGACACTCACCAGCAGGAAAAACAGGCAATTTCTGATACATGGATGTGAGAGAAAGGAAGTAATGATATAGTCTGTAACATGCCTGGCAGATATAGGATGACTAGAGACAACCTACCTCTCCTGGGTCCTGACCTTGCCTTCTCTCTCACAGGAATACACCATTGACGTGTTCTTTCGTCAAAGCTGGAAGGACGAGCGGCTAAAATTTAAAGGTCCAATGTCTGTTCTCCGTTTGAACAACCTAATGGCCAGTAAAATCTGGACCCCTGACACATTCTTTCACAATGGCAAGAAGTCTGTGGCCCACAACATGACTATGCCCAACAAACTCCTACGAATCACCGAGGAGGGAACTCTGCTCTACACTATGAGGTAAGTGTTTTCGTTGCATTAGATTCAGGAAGAGGTATTTTTAACACTGAAAATGGAAATCCTTACTGGGAAGCAGAACATAATTTTCTCTGAAGACAATAGTCGTAAAGTTTACCAGTCCCATGGTGATCGTGATCCCAGTACATTGTAAGGTTACTTTCTGCCCTAGAAAATACTTTTGGTATCCAGCAAAATATGAATCCTTAAAGAGATTGTATACTGCAGTGGGGAGCACTAAGATAAGACCTTTAGTGAGTAGAGCGAGTAGTGTAGAATATAGTGGTAGAGTGGAGGCCCACTGTGGGTTTTCATTTGAGCTGAAACATTATAAATAATGGTCCCAGACGTGAACTCTCAATGCTCACAAAACAGAGCTAATGTGAGGGTCACAGGGGGTGGCCATAAAACCTTCTAACCTCCGCAGATGTGGACACAGTGTGAGTTCTTATTCATGGCGTGGCGATGTAGAGCTGAAGAATGGATGACGTGTCATGGGTGGGTTGACGTTCCCCTTTTTCACTGTGATGTCAGGAAAAGGCTGCAGGTTTGCAGCATTGTCCCTCACTGCCAGTTTCTATTTCTCTCTCTTTCTCTCGCTCTATTTCTGTCTCGCACTCTCTCAATCTCTCCTCTCTCCCTTTCTCTATTTCTCTCTCTCTCTTTGTCTCTCTTTCTTTCTCTGTGTCTCTTTGTCTCTCCCTCTCTCTTTCTTTTTCTCTCTCTGTATCTTTCCCTCACTTCCTCCCTCCTTCCAGACTGACAGTAAGGGCGGAGTGTCCCATGCACCTGGAGGACTTCCCCATGGACGCCCATGCTTGTCCACTGAAGTTTGGCAGCTGTGAGTGTTTCCCCCCCTTCTCTATCTCTCTCTCTCTTGTTCCCTTCTGACCGGAAACCCGCTTCTCGTACCTGATACGAGCTGACAGTGGCGCTACAGCTGTCCTCAGGCAGGATCTGACCTCCCAGGCCCTTCTAGGCCTCACTAGGCGCATGGCAGAGCAGAGACCTTTGTTTATCGGATGCAGTACTCCCTGTCATACTTTCAGCACATCGTGCCAAGTGCTCATGGCCGCCAGGTCTTCTGACCCCAAAACATCCTTGAAAAGTACAGAAAGAAAGAGAGAGAGAGAGAGAGAGAAAGAGTGAGAGAGAGAAAGAGAGAGGAGCCCGACAATGACGAGTCAGTCTGTTCAGAATAACACAGCATGAATAAAAGACCAAGCCTCAACTTTAAACTGGCTCGCTAAATATTTCAGTAATGAGGCTCCTCTGCAGTACAAATCCTCTGCAGTGCTGAAGCAACACTGTACTGTGGATTGCTTTGACATGTCAGATGGTTTGCCAGGAGGGAGGAAATCTGACTTGGCTGTTTAAAGGTTAGTCAGATTGAGATGTTGTTTGTTTCTCTTCCCCTCGCTCTTCTCCCTGACAGATGCTTACACCAGAGCTGAGGTTGTGTACGTGTGGACGAGAGGGGCAGCCCAGTCTGTCGTGGTGGCTGAAGATGGCTCTCGGCTCAACCAGTATGATTTGATGGGGCAAAGTGTGGACTCTGGGGTTGTCCAGTCCAGCACAGGTTTGTTTCCCTTGTAAAATATACATACTCTAAACCTCCCTCTCCTTTATCTCCAAAGAGCTGCATCACATTCCCACTGCTCTCCATTTGTAGGCTTACTTCGAGAACATGTCCCAGATTTGTAATTTCCCTTGTGGGCATCACATCATTTTTCTTCTTTTTGGTTCATTGATGCTGCATGGCATAATTAGTGACAGTGTAGAATGGGTGACCCCTTTACAGTGAGTTTAGCTGCAGGCAGAAAGGTAGTGCATAAGACCATAGAAATCTATGCTTAAGACAGCCTTTACTGTTTCTTTATTGGTCGGTGTTTGAAAGTCACAATACCTATCTCATTAAATTGTATATGCTAATTCTGAGGTACCATTGATTTATCAAAAAAATGTAATTAATTTTGCATGGCCATTTAATAAGTGCATATTGATTCCTTTGTTTATGTCTCTGTCAAACATAAAGAGCCAATTTATTACTACCTAATTAATTCCCATTGCTGTCAATCCATTGATGAATTGGGTTATGCCACGTTACTGAGTTAGTTGATAAAGTAGGCCTATAACAATACTAATAAATCTCTATAGCAATAAAAGAACCTGCTTGTAACATGGCAAACCACTGTAAAGCACACAGACAGATTTCCTCTGTAGTATGTTATAATTATGTAGTATATTATTTCACATCTGAAGATTATGAACCAGCGAAGCACCTACTGTAGATTGGATCTAATATTTTCCATGTACATTGTTTTAAAGTCGGGTGTTGATTCAGATTCAGATCCAGAGTGTTTAATAGTCACATGTACAAGGGTTGCAGGTGTGACGGCAGGGTGCAGTGACAATCTCAGGCGCCGAGCTCCAGCATGACGCAGTCGGAACTGCAATCTCACTATTTCTTTATTGTATATCAGATCGAATTTGTAGCATTCACAGGAACACAAGAGCTTTAACAAGTGGCCGTCCAACTGGACATGACACAATAACTTAATTATTAACGCATAATTCTCTGTTTTAACCCCTCTCCATCCCGCCCGACAACAGGAGAGTATGTTGTCATGACGACACACTTCCATCTGAAGAGGAAGATTGGTTATTTTGTCATCCAGACGTACCTGCCCTGCATCATGACAGTAATCCTATCCCAGGTGTCCTTCTGGCTCAACAGAGAGTCCGTCCCAGCCAGGACTGTGTTCGGTGAGTCCCTGCTACTTCATACCAAATGTAAACCAGTTGACATGCAATTTACACAGTCACCACACAGTGTTAACTAACCACAGCAGGCCTTCACACCAGAGGGAACAGTGTGATCTTCGTCACGTTGCCTTACTAACGTCCCTCTATATGTAGGTTTGAATTCAATTACTATAGTAGCAATGTTGATAGAGGTCTGGTGCCCATCAATTAATAAGCTTGTATTAAAAGCGAAGGAAAAGTAACACTGACACTCACTCACATTGGTTGGTTTCCTAAAGTCAGTATTAAACCGGATTGGTTGAATCCTCTTATTACCGTCTGAGTTCTAAGCCTACTGTATACTGGAGCACTGCACCAGCCAGAGGAGCATTAATTCTTGATTCAACATTGGCTGCAGTGGAATTTCAAGTTCCACGTTGGCTGAGTGTGGCTGTGAGCATGGATGTGCGTGTGTGTGAGTGCACTGTGTGTGTGTGTGTGTGTGCGCGTGCGTGCGTGCGTGCGTGTATGTCTGAGCTCTTATGCAACAGCGTCCAAAAGGAAGGCTCTTGTTCGTCAGTCTACAGCACGCTGCTCTCTAGCAGAACAGAGCGGCGGTTAGCTGGGCTGTCCTTGCTTTACCTCTGCCTCTCTATGCGCATCGCCGATGTCAGTGTCTCCCTTGGCCGAGTATTTCAAGGAGCTTTCCAAGCTACATAATGAAGTATCCTTGTGAGGAGTGTGATGCAGAGGATTTTTCAACAGCAGCCCTAGCCTGTACTGTGTTTGCTGCAGGGTTCATGTGGTGCTGTTATGCAGCCTACCTGGTGCTGTTCATCATGTGGCAGAACGAGGAGTAGGGGAATGAGGTTGACCTAGATGCATAGCACTATCTGGAGCGTGTGTCTTCCTCATGTCATGTACTGTACTTCTGTCTCTGGGAGCAAAAAACTCATACACTGTACTCACACTACACTTAGCTATACAGTACTCATTATTTCAGGCAAGAGATGGGCATGTTTCAAGAGATAGGCTCGGGTCAATGGCATATGTCATTGATAATAAATAATGCATAATGAATGATGTGAGTGGCAGTTGATATGTTTTATTGTGACGTTAATCATTAGGCTGTTGACGAAAAGTAAACCCATGTTTATTTGTTGTCAGATGTTTATAACAAGCATGTCTTAACAACTCTTGCAATGTAACTTGTACAAGACATTAAGAAATAATTAGTGAAATTAGTAAGTAGTATTTGTCTCATCAGAACATGTTTGCTAGCATATTAACTGACATAAGATGCAATGTATTGCCTCCTGGGTTGATATCCGATGTAGGGGTTCCGTGTGAGTGAGCAAACAGGGCATGTAGCAAATGCAAAGCCTCCCTTTTAGATAAATTGGCAATTTAAAAACGCAGCATAGGGTTATCTATTTGTCATTGTTGTGATTAAAGAAGGCAGATAAATTCAGAGCCAGGATATTGTAGTGGAAAAACGATTTGCTATTTATTTATCTATCATCCCAATAAAAAAAAAGACAAATATGATAATGATTATATGGCTCTGAAAGAAAAAATGAATTCCTATGTTCCATTATATTTCATTTTGGAGCGCAGTCCTCTATTATTCATCTGTGGCTTTCATAGACATCAACGGTGCTCGGAAGATTAGCTCTTGTTCTTCCCTTCTCTTAAAGTGAGCATCGCTATTGGACGTCTTTCTGGGTTGGTGTGTGCCACTGGCATGGTGCGACATGGGCAGATGAGTTTTTAGTTATTGATAAGGTCATGAATAAAGCAGTAGCCTTAAACAGTAGGCTTCTCTGATAGGGGAATGGAAAGGGCCAGGAGTTAAATATTAGTTTAATTTAAGATTTCATTTGATATACTTGATTTATTGGTTATGATTTATCCTTGATTTCCTTGTTACAGTGCTCTCTCTATCTAAGTCAGCAAAGTGTGACAGTCTCATTGCCCCACCTTGCCAGTCATTACCTGAAATGTTGAATTTCATTTTTTTTTGCAGTGTACCTTTTCACACTATCACCCTTTATCTACAAAATGTTCCTCCCTGCTACCTACCGTCTGTGTGTGAGGCAAACCTTGTTAAAAGATGTGTGTCATCTAAATCAAGTGTCAGTTGCTTCTGCACACAGACCTCAATTGAGTGGAATGGTTCCCAACAATTGACTTATACCGCCATCGCTCCACTTAGAACTTTCCGGATGGTTGCCTCTGTTCATTAAGGGCCTTCAAACTCACCCGCCACACGCAGTCTATTAGTCCAACTTGTCAATAGAGTCATTTAAGACAAGCGTCAAAATCATGTTTTAAATGAATCCCTCGCTGCATTTATTTGAAGTTAAAAACAAATAGAAATGCCTAACCGTGTCACTCTCCATTCTATAAGCAAATGCAACCGTGCCCACCACATGACTTTGATTTCATTCCACACGTCATTTGGGATTATAACACTCTTGGTAAAAAAAATAAAAAAAATGGCATGGAACAACATTAGAGCCAGTGCGAAGTTTCCATGGCAACACAGCTTGCTGTCTTTATGTATGTTAGTGGATCCTTCAAGATACTTTGGAGAAGAGTGTGGTGGGGAAGGAAGGAAGGAAGGAAGGAAGGAAGGAAGGAAGGAAGGAAGGAAGGAAGGAAGGAAGGAAGGAAGGAAGGAAGGAAGGAAGGAAGGAAGGAAGGAAGGAAGGAAGGAAGGAAGGAAGGAGGCAGCTGCCCTAGACCAGCCTCGATTCTTGACTGACTGTGGCATCCCCCTCCCCTTTAACCAAACGTACTTCCATCCAACCACCAACCCCCGTGAATCTTCTTAAGGCACGTAGAGCTGCAGTTGTGATGCGTTTTCCTGCAGGCAATCGATTCCAGCTTAACTTCTAACAAAATGATGGCATGTAGGGGACCTCAACTTGTAATCATCCCCGGCAAATCTCCTAGCATGGAAACTCAGCCAGTGATGAGCAGACTGAGCCGTGAAGTCAGCGCCGCTGCGTTTCACAGTACCTAGATGTTTCTACTGTAAAGCCCTATCTAGCCAGACGAACACTCTGAGCCTTTGATGTCGCCAAATTATGACAGTAATAGAAGATAGAGCTGATTTGACACCCTACAAATAAGGAAAGTGTCTGAGGACTGCTTCATTATCAAGATTGTGAAAATAAATATTGATGGTAGTAAGACCTTTCAAATAGATTCCACCGCTGTCATAGTACTTTGGTACAGTAGAAATGGCAACATGGCTTGACCCTATGCGCACCTCTGATTCAGAGTGGTTGGGTTAAATGCGGAAGACACATTTCAGTTGACTAGGTATCTCTTCCCTTTTCCCTTTATACCTGTCTGCGAAATGTGTTGGTCCCTCTAAAATGGAGTGGAGAGGTTTGAGCATGCATGTTTTTGGGACATTTTAGTTTTTTTTGACCATTTGTATTTGTTATTGACGTGGATGCATTATTATGCTCTCTCTGTAACACTAGGGTCTCAGCACTGAATGTGTGTGAATAGGGTGTAGGAGTTGTGACGGACTATGAATCATCAAAACATCATTGGGACAACAGAGAATTGTTCATTCTGATGGCCAACAATAACATTCAGAACTCGGAGGAGAAAGTGAATCGCTCCACTTAGTTGCTTTCATAGCTTCGAGATTGCATGTGTTCTGTCTGATTTGTGATTTAACAATTAGATTCATGTAATAAGGAAAGGTCATTAGTGGTAAATATACGTCAGAAGGCCCCCACACCACCAGGTATAATTATTTTCAAAAGACTTCACTCAAAAGACTTTGTGAAGTCTAGAATAATTCCTTAGGAGGGTTTAAAGGGCGACTGTACTTTGTGATTTGGCCTCGTTTTGAAGATTTCTCATAAAGAAATGCTGAAGCTAAACGAGAGTTGTCTTGGCGGTGTGGTTTGACGTGGGTGTTATGTTGGCATATCGTACCCTGGCAGGTTTGTCCCTCCTGGGTAACCGTCAACGTTCCCTCAGAAAAATGTTGTCTCTGAGCAAATTACAGTTCTGCTGAGCACAACCTTGAACGTTGTGAAAATTCTGTGATTCTTCCAGCGCACATTTACTGTGAACACTGAGGCTGTACCCCCCCGTTAGTTACAGTTTTAACAGTGGTCAAGTAGGCTACTGTGGCTATTTTATCATAATGTAGGTCTACCAGTGTGGCCTACCAACAAAAACAATGGAGAAAATGCATCCCATAACATTTGAACATGAAAATAGCTGTTCTATCATTCAGTGTACAGTAGCAGACGCTCTGGATAAGAGCGTCTGCTAAATGACTAAAATGTAAAATGTAATGTAAATGTGTGGTGTTCAATGTAGGCCTACATTCCATGAGACTTTTGAAAACAATATGCAGGGCTTGACATTAACCTGTTTATCCACTTGTCCCTCAGACAAGAAGGTGACCGAAAATGTTGTTGTGTTGTTTGATGCAAGAAACCACTTTACAAAATCAAATGCATTATTATTCCCATACCATTCTTACTGAGAATCAGACAAATTAAGCTACAGTACTTAGCTTATTTAGGCCTGTCTGTAAATATAACACTGCCCCTTTAAGACAAAAATAAAAGCTCTTTACCTGACTCACTTTTCAAAGATGTCTAGAAATGTACACGTTTTGTGTACACGTCACTCCCCTATTGCTGACTACAAATGATCTATAACTGGGCTAATATCTCACTAACTAGCGAAGGATTTGAAAATAATTGCACCCGTGGCTACATGTAGCTCTCGCTTTGATCTCAAAAACAAGCGCATCTACTTATGACCGCTCATGCTTTAAACACAGTCCAGTTCAAAGTAATGGCACAGATCCATAAATGGAAATGGTCTATTTGCATATACGTTTACTGCAGGTCTGGTTGTTTATGCCGCACTGGTCTGTGTAGAGTACGGGCTGAGTAGTGCGTGTCAATGCAATAGAATCCTACTCCGATGCGTTCAGCCTACAACAAAATCTCTTGCATAGTTAGTTTTGTTTCGGTATGTTGCATTGAAAGTGGCTAATATTGCCTTGATTCAATCGCAATTGCCACAGTAAAGGGAAATGTTGATAGTGTTAACAGGGAAAACTTTAGAACAGTGGTCACCAACCTTTACTGAGTCAAGATCACTTTGAGTCAAAATGCAAGTTGAGATCTAGCTCAGATTCTTATTTTACAGTACTGTAACAATGAGGTTTTTGCAGTAAGCTATAGGCCCAATACATTATCACCGCATATCGGCTTTGCTTGAAATGCCCTGCCAATGCAATGTTGTTTGGGCCATTTAAAAAATTATATTTCTACATTTGAGGTGGGCTATATGATCACACTGGTAACAGATCTGTTGTTGTATTACTTGTGAAGCTTAGCTGAGTGAGCATACATTTAAATAATTAGCTTTTTATTTTACTGGGCTGATGGTACCTGCATCTGATGGTCAGTCTCAGCGGAGGGAGAGAGCAGCAGACTGAGGGTCCACCTCTCAACATCCCTCCGCTCTCCCTTTCCTCCACTGACACTGACCAAAAAAGGGACACCGTCTCTTCCAGCGGATGGCGAAACTCGAGTCGCACCACATTATTTCTGCCTCATGCACAAATTCATGTTGTTAGTCCTATGAACAGAGAAAGTGAAATATTCCTCGATATTCAAAAAGACCCAAGCCGCTAATAATATCAACAACACAAGCCTATAGATACACATTCATTACTGCTGCACTGCTTATTGTAGTGGAAGTAGGAAGAACGTGCATTTTATGGCTTATAAAAGTGTTGAATACAAAGTGTTGACAGTGCTGAGTATGAACTTAAACATGAACTCAATCATAAATACAGCAACGCTTCGCTGTATTCGTTGACAGACTCTCTCTAGTAATGGTTTTAAACATTTTGAAATCTCACAGTATCAATTTTGCTGTAGCTTTCTTTTCTACTTGTCTACTTCTTATCTACTGCAGACATGGTCATCTGAGGCATCCGATCTGCCAGTGGTAGACCTATAGTGCACTTGATTTGCTCTCTGGGCCCATCGGGAAGGCTGAGTTTGTACCTTCAGACACATGAAATGGTTCAAAATGTCAACAGTTCGCCTACTCGGCATGCAGGGCAGCTGAATCGGGTGCACCTACTGCCAACAGCCCGAGACCAATAAAAAAAAATAGGGACACAAAAGGCTTTATCGTTTTTTTTACAGAAATGTTTGGCAATCGACTAGGAATGCCTTGGAGATCGACTAGTTCCGGTTGGTGACCACTGCTCTAGAAAGTTGAGTGAAGTTCAATCTTGTGATTCTCTCTGTGGGCGGATATTTATGCATAGCAGTCCAAGGGAGCTGCGCGGCAGTCTCGGGGCTGCGCACGCACAGTTTAGAAAAAACATTGGTTACCGTAGCAACAACATAGCCACTTCCTTAAAATAATAATTTCGTTAAAATAGTCAGAATTAATCTAAGATAAATCAAGAAATCTGTTATTGATTTAGAAGTTTTTTGCAGAGGAGGTCTTAGTCGCGGTGTTTGGTGCAATATGTTATGAGATGTAGCCAAGCCAATAGATGGCGCTGCTGTTATGTTTATCTGAGTGTGATACTATATAGTACGAGTGAGCCAAGTTAAAACCTCTTGAAGCTAGGGGGCAGAATATTTATGTTTGGAAAAAATTACGTTCCCAATGTAAGCTGCCTATTTCTCAGGCCCAGATGCTAGAATATGCATATAATTGACAGATTAGGATAGAAAACACGCTAAAGTTTCCAAAACTGTCAAAATATTGTCTGTGAGTATAACAGAACTGATTTTGCAGGTGAAAACCTGAGGAAATCCAACCCGGAAGTGTCTCTTATTTTGAAAAATTGCCTGCCTTCCATTGCCTGCCTTTCCTCCATTTAAAGGGATATCAACCATATTCATTTTCCAATGGCTTCCACAGGGTGTAATCAGTCTTTAGACATAGTTTCAAGCTTTTATTCTGAAAAATGAGCGAGATTTATCAAAACTCGTCAGTGGATAGCTGAATGACCTTCGATTAGTTCATGCGCGCGAAAGTTGTAGCTCGACATTTTCTTTATCTCTTTTATTGAATAGTTTACCGTCCGGTTGAAAAATTATCGATTATTTATGTTAAAAACAACCTGATGATTGATTATTTAAACACATTTGACATGTTTCTACGAACTTTACGGATACTATTTGGAATTTTCGTCTGCCCTTCATGACTGCTCGAGCTTGTTGATTTCTGAGCATAACTCACCAACCAAATGGAGGTTTTTGGATATAAAATTATATTTATCGAACAAAAGGAACATTTATTGTGTAACTGGGAGTCTCGTGAGTGCAAACATCCGAAGATCATCAAAGGTAAGCGATTCATTTGATTGCTTTTCTGACTTTCGTGACCAATCTACATTGCTGCTAGCTGTTCGTAATGTTTTGTCTAGTGATCAATAAACTCACAAACGCTTGGATTGCTTTCGCTGTAAGCGTATTTTCAAAATATGACACGATAGGTGGATTAACAACAAGCTAAGCTGTGTTTTGGTATATTTCACTTGTGATTTCATGAAAATAAATAGTTCTAGTAATTTTTTTTTAATTTGGCGCTCTGCAATTCAGCAGTTGTTTATGAAAATGATCCTGTTAAAGGGATCCGTGCGCCAAGAGGTTTTAAGCATTACTTACTATGCACTGAATGGAGCTGTATGCATGCTACACAGTGATGCTGAAGTAGACATTCTAATCAACAGTACCTTGCTTTTTGTATGGAATAAACACCATACAAAACATGGTGTCAGATTTCAGAACCAAATAGGTACTGTATATCCTTGACTAATCAGGGATAAATGCATAGTAGGACGGGACGTGCAAACTAGCTAACCAGCATCAAAACATTTGAATAACGACAACAACAACAATGGCTTACCCGGTAATTCCAGTACCAGAGCCTATGGACATAAAGGGCGATACATACAACAACTGGACATTTTTTATAGCACAATGAGATAGCTACCGGTCTGGATGAAAAGGAAGCAAAAGTACGCATAGCAACTCTGCTAACCGTGATGGGAAAAGAATGTAATCTCTTACAGCGGCATCTTCATATGCCTGAAGCAGAGAGAACTGACCAGGTAAAAATGATAGAGGCACTACAGAAACACTTTGAGCCATCCAGGAACGTGATCTACGTGAGGTACATGTTTAATGCTTGTCAACAAAGTCAATGTGAAACATCAGAGCAGTACATTGCAAATCTGAGGAAGCTGGCAGACACGTGGATTTGGCGTATTACGAGAGGAAGTAGTCCGTGACAGGCTTATCATAGGCACTAAAGATATAGCTGCGCGAGTGCGCATGCTCAAAGAACCGAACCTCACACTGAACAAAGCCATTGACGTGTGTCATTCAAGTGAACAAGCACAAATGCAAATCAGGAAAATTTAACCAGAGACGGTACACCTCCCGTGAGCGACATTCAGAATCAAAACGGCAAACATATAGTTGTAAACAGACAGAGTTCACAGGGGATATTAACAAACATAGAATGCAAACAACTTACCCTGTCATTACTGTTGTTCAGTTCATCCAAAGCCAAATGCCCAGCATATGGTGTCACCTGTAAAGCATGTGGCAAACAAAACCATTTTGCCAGAGTTTGTAAACAACACAAACCTCAACTCAATCTATTAGAGGAAGATAATGAGTCAGATGGCCAAACAACATGCAATGTGGTACATCTCAAAGGTAAATTCTGTGAGACAAATTCTCTGTGCTACGGATCCCTTTAGCGGGATCATTTTCCTAAACAACTGCTGAATTGCAAGGCGCAAAATATTACAAAAAATATTTATAATCATGCAATCACAAGTGAAATATACCAAAACACAGGTTAGCTTGTTGTTAATCCACCTATCGTGTCAGATTTTGAAAATATGCTTTGCAGCGAAAGCAATCCAAGCTTTTGTGAGTGTATCAATCAATGCTAGAACAGCTAGCCCCAAATTAGCATGGTCATGAAAGTCAGAAAAGCAATAAAATGTATCGCTTACCTTTGATAACCTTCGGATGTTTGCACTCACGAGACTCCCAGTTACACAATAAATGTTATTTTTGTTCGATAAATATTACTTTTATAACAAAAAAACGCCATTTGGGTTGCGCGTTATGTTCAGAAAACCAAAGCCTCGTTCCGTTCGACGAAAATTCCAAAAAGTATCCGTAATGTTGGTAGAAACATGTCAAATGTTTTTTATAATCAATCCTCAGGTTGTTTATAACAAACATAATCGAACAAAAGGACCATTTGTGATGTTTATGGGACATATTGGAGTGCCAACAGAAGAAGATCTTCAAAGGTAAGGCATGAATTCTATCGTTATTTCTGTGTTTTGTGTCGCGCCTGGCGGGTTGAAATATGATTGTCATGTGTTTGTTTTGATGGGGTGCTGTCCTCAGATAATCGCATGGTTTGCCTTTGCCGTAAAACCTTTTTGAAATCTGACATGGTGGCAGGATTAACAAGAAGTTAAGGTGTATTTTGGTGTATTGCACTTGTGATTGTATGATAGTTAAATATTTCTAATAATTTATTTTGCACTCTGCAATTTCACAGGATGTTGTCGAAACGTTCCTAGCGGCTAGCGGAACCCCTAGCCGTGAAAGGTTTTAAGGTTAACCTCTTGACGCTAGGGGTCAGATTTTTTTTATTTTTTTTAAATAACGTTCCCAAGGTAAACGGACTATTTCTCAGGTCCAGATCGTAGAATATGCATATCATTTACAGATTAGGATAGAAAACACTCCAAAGTTTCCAAAAACTGTCAAAATATTGTCTTTGAGTATAACAAAACTGATTCTGCAGGCGAAAACCTGAGGAAATCTAACCCGGAAGTGTTTTTTTTTTTTTTATCTGTGTTTCCTTGCCCGTCTTTCTTCCATTTAAAGGGGTATCAACCAGATTCCTTTTCCAATGGCTTCCTCAGGCTGTGACCAGGCTTTAGACATAGTTTCAGGCTTTTATTTTGAAAAATGAGCGAGATTTTTCAAAACGAGTCACCCCCCTTTGATTAGTTCCTGCGCGCGAGAGGGGTAGCTCTCCATTTTCTCTCTTTTATTGAATAGGTTACGGTCCGGTTGAAATATTATCAATTAATTCCGTTGTTATATCCCCAAAATGTCCATTTATTTAGCGCGTTTGATTCAGAAAAACACCGGTTCCAACTCGACCAACATGACTACACATTATCTAATAAATTACCTATAATCTTGGTCCAAACATTTCAAACAACTTTAGGTATTTTAAAATGTAAATAATCGATAAAATTTAAGACGGAATAAACTGTATTCAATAGCGGATAAAATGAAAGTGGAGCGAGTGCCAGACCGCGCGCCCCAAACACCTTAGTACACTAGACTCGACACTCAGTCTGAACAGCCATACTTCTTCATTACTCAAAAGAAAAACATCAATCAATTTCTAAAGACTGTTGACATCTAGTGGAAGCCCTAGGAACTGCAACCAGATGCCTCAGAAATCTAGATTCCCATAGAACACCAATTGAAAACAGTCAACTAAAAAATATGTTTTTCTTTTGTCCTCGTGGTTTCGCCTGCCAAATAAGATCTCTTATACTCACAGACATAAATTTAACCGTTTTAGAAACTTTAAAGTGTTTTCTATCCAAATCTACCAATTATATGCATATCCTATCTTCTGGGCCTGAGTAGTAGGCAGTTTACTTTGGGCACGCTTTTCATCCGGACGTGAAAATACTGCCCCCTATCCCAAACAGGTTTTAAGCTATCTCCACTAAGTGATGAGCCATTGACATATGACCTCAGCCATACAATTAAATCAACTAGACACAGGATCAACACAGCGAGTCATGCAAGGCGACAATCCAGTTCTCCTACTTACAGTAGCAAGGCTACACTCAGCGCTATATGATGGCACACTGATAAAGCCAACAGGAGAATGCAATCTCAAAGCAGATCATGATGGAAAAACGTTTCATATCAAATTTCAGGTCATGGAGACATCCCAGCTTCCTCTGCTGTCAGCTGACACGTGAAAGACTCAGTCTACTACATTTGAACCACAGCCATGTGTTACATTACGTCGACACCCCGAGCACCACATCCACTGAGGTCATCATGACAACTGAGCAGATCATCTCCAAGTACAAGAACGTGTTCGATGGGCTTGGCTGCCTTCCTGGAGAGCTACACCTTGAGGTCGACAATGCAGCCCGGCCTGTGCAGCAGCTACCAAGATGGATACCTATTCCACTGAAGGAAAGGATCACAAAGGCCATACATTCAATGGACAATGCAGACATCATCACAAAATTCACAGAGCCAACACCGTGGATCAGCAACATGGTTGTCATTGAAAAACCTGATAAACTATGCATATGTATGAACCCCAGTGCACTCAACAAAGCCTTACTGGGATCTCACTTCCAGATGTCCACAATAGAAGAGATTCGACCAGAGATATGCAACGCAAAGGTATTCTCAGTATTCGATGCCAAGATGGATATTGGCAAATCAAAGTTGATGAAGTGAGCAGCGATCTAACAACTTTCTGGACACCTATAGGCAGGTATAGATGGCTGAGAATGCCATTTGGAATCAAGTCAGCAGATGAAGATTACCAGCGCAGGCAGTGTGAAGTACTAGAGAGACTAAAAGGAGTGAGCGTGATCACAGATGACATTCTACTCTATGGATGTGGTGACACACACGAAGACGCGATTGCAGATCATGACAGAAACCTTACAGTTCTCCTGTAGAGAGCAAGGGATGTCAACCTGAAGCTGAACAAAAATAAATTATTCTTAAAGCTACCTAGTGTGACATACATGGGTCAGCTTCTCACCACAGAGGGCCTTCGCCCTGACCCCAGAGAAAATACCAGCCATTCAGAACATGGGTACAACGACCGACGTCAAGTCACTACAGCGGCGGTTGGGGTTTGTGATCTATCTCGCAAAAATCATGCCCCGCCTATCTGATGTGTGTGAGCTGCTCAGAAGACTCACTGACAAGGACATTGAATGGACATGCTACCACAGCATGACGCAGCAGTTGAAGACTATCAAACAGTTAGTCACACAGCATCCAGTGCTCAAATACTACAACCTGAATGATGAAGTCATACTGCAGTCTGATGCCAGTGAGATAGGTTTGGGCGCAGCCCTTCTACAGAAAGGACAACCTGTTGAATTTGCCTCCAGAACATTGACTCAGACAGGACAAAGATATGCACAGATTGAGAAATAATGTCTCTCCATTGTTTTTGCATGTGACAAGTTTGACCAGTATCTGCATTGCAGAGAATTCATCACAATACACAGCATCCACAAACCGCTTGAGACGATCTTCAAGAAATTATTACTCACAGCACCCAAGCAACTGCTGAGAATGTTGCTAAGGCTACAAATATACCAACTCCACGTGCAATACAAACAAGTCAAAGAACATGTAGTTGACTTCCTTTCCAGAACAGCTCAATCAACCACAGAGCACAGACAAATGCAAACACCAGCCATGGTCTACGCTAGGGGTCTAGCCACAACTGACTTGGAACAGGTGGATCACACCAGTGATGTCAACATCTCAACTAAGACAGTGGAGTCAATCAAAGCACACTGTTCCCAGGACCCACCGTTTCAGGCTCTGTACACACAAATCAACAACGGCTGGCCTGGAGCCAAACAGGCTGTGAGTCACACACTGAAAGATTTCTGGACGTACAAAGAGGAGCTCGCCACAGAAAATGTAGTGATATTCGTCCCTGACATGTTACGAGCTGACTTTCTACACAAAATACACTCTGGCCACTCAGGCATAGAGGCCAGTCTCAGAAAGGCACGTGATGCTGTTTTCTGACCAAGGATTACAGAGGGTGTAAATATCTTTATGGGTAAATGTGCAACTGCATCCAGAGGAGACAACAAAAGGAGACACTCATCCTCCACCAAATCCCTCTCCTCCCATGGTCCAAGGTCAGGATGGACTTACTCACAGTCAACAAAAGCAAGTACCTCATCATGGTCGATTGTTACTTGGACCACTGGGAGCTCGACGAGCTGACTGACACCACACCAGACACCATCATTGAATGCTGCAAAAAGCAGTTCAGCAGACATGGCATTGTCCACACTGTTGTTTCAGAATGAGAAGGGGGGGGGGGGGGGGGCATTTGCTGATGAGTGGGACTTTAAACATGTGACGTCATTACCGTATCACAGCCAAAGCAATGGAAAAGCGGAATCAGCTGTGAAAATTGCCAAAACGCTCCTATAAAAGGCTGCGATGGCGGAATACTCCAATAGAGAGACTTCACAGTTCTCCGGTACAGCTACTCATGTCCAAATGCACCCGCACAATCCTACCCACCATGACAAAACCTCTCAAACCCCAAGTGGTAAAAAATGTAATTCCAAGAAAACTACAAAAGGGCTGACAGCAAAACACCACTATGACACACATGCCTGTGACATGCGCAACATCATCCAAGGACAAACAGTAAGGGTTCTTCTCCACCCCAGCAGCTCAGCCAGCACGTGGACGCTGGGCATATGCACTGATCAACTCAGTGACCGGTCGTATGAAGTAATAGTGAATGGTAAACAATATAGGAGAAACAGAAAATACATTTTTCCAGTGACTGAACAACTCAGGATCCCCGCGAACGACCATCAAACAAATATGGATGAGGATGATTGGTTGACCATGGGACGAACCCGCCATTCAAGCTGGTGGTGAACAACAGGCTTCTGATTTTGAAGCAGCCCCACCGCCTCAAAATATAACTCTGAGACTCACCAGAACCAAGGAAAATATCAGGCCGCCTGTGAGATACTCCAAAGACCATGTTGTTTAATCTGAAAGGTTATATATATTTTTTGCATTTATATTTGTAAGAGGGAAACGGGTAGTCTGCTTCTTGACTTTAAAGTTGATGCTTATTGAAGGTACTTGAATAAGAACACAGTTGTATGTTTTGGTTAACAGTGTAGTGTTGTCACGGGCAAGAGTCTAACCCCAGTTCCCCTGTTCATGAGTCGAGGAGGAGTTATCTTCGTGTGTTGCGTAAAGGGAGATGTTACGAGATGTCGCCAAGCCAATAGATGGCGCTGCTGTTAAGTATATTTGAGTGTGATACTATATAGTACGAGTGAGCCAAGTTAAGCATGACTTACTATGCACTGAACGGAGCTGTATGCATGCTACACAGTGATGCTGAAGTAGACTTTCTAATCAACAGTACCTTGCTTTTGTATGGAATAAACACCATACAAAACACAGTATTTCTCAAGTTTAAAAAAACGAGTCAGTGTACTGCATACAGTCTATCGAGTCGGGAAAGTCTGGTGGCGCGCTCAGGACTGATTTGCAAGCTGGTAAACTATCGTAAATAAAGTACAAGCTACATGCTGTTTATCAGTGCCAAAAATCACTTGCTAGCGAGCTACGTTTAAACTTTTTCAATGAAGTTAGAGAGTAATGTTATTAGCTAGCAGGGACATTGAGCAGCCAGGCCACAATCAGGTCACTGGTGAGTGGCGACGTGTGTGCTTCGGTGCCATTTGGTTTTTTATAACTTTCTCACTATCTATTACCAGAGTGTGCATCTGTTTGGCAGTGTTTCGTAGGGATTCATTTTACAAAACAAGTCGTGGGGGGACACAAGATGCTCGCAAATGGGTTTTGGAATATAATATAATATAATAATATATATAATATAATATAGTTTTTTGGCAGAAATTCCTTCTGGATCATGTGAATGTTCATGTGCTGTAATAACAAACTTGTATGTCATCTGTAAATCGGAATAACATTGTTAAATTATGAGCCTAGTTGGTTTAGCCATGGAGAAAGCCAACAAACTTCCCGCTAGCCATGATTGGCTGAGATAATGAGTGGGCTGGACATGCCGAGAGATGAGTTCGGATTGATCTGCCATGTAGCATGGTTCTGTCTATAACATGAGCTGCTCAGTATGTGTAGCTTATCCTTTCTAACACAGCTTTTTTGAAAGACATCATGTAGTAGAACTGCATAAGTGTTGCTCTCCACTTTCTGGAGGACCGAGTTTTGAATTCAGTGGAATTAGAGTATGATAGCTAAGAAGATGGAGAGAATTCTGGCGTTTGATTGCAAATATGCAGACGGAGTCGACCAGAGAACACACAGAATGCTGTTATATAAAACACCTGTCTCCGGATTACATCTTCAAACTAAGGGCAACCATGGCATCCGTGACAGAGAGTGCGAAGCGTCCATCCATGTATATGGGTAAGATAGTCTAGCTAGCTATATTTTCGGATATTACACGTTTCTAATTTTGTCAGAAAGTCGTTTTCATTTAAAGTTAAAGTGTACTTTTAGCTACCTAGCTAACATTAGCTGGCTGGCTCGCTCGCTAACATTACGTGTATGATCTGTGAAGTAATATTATTAGTATCTCAGAGCCATTTGCATTTCTAGTTATAGACTAATGTTAGCTAGCTAACATTGAACCTGGTTGGTTAGCTATCTTCAGATTCATGCAGGGTAATAACACTATGAGTTGGGATTATAGTTCATTAATTAGCTAGCTAGCTACATGTCTAAACAAAAGACTGCACTATGCAAGTAACCATTTGAATAGAATGTTCATGATGTCTCTGCGACAACTGTCCATAGATGTAGCTGGTAAATTCGCTCTTGCTATCTACTGCGATTTCAGAGCACTCTCGTCTGAAGGTGCCAGAGTGCAGAATTACTGACGAAGTTACGGACGCTCAACACCCATTGAATATGGCCGGTGTCAGTAAACGTAGGCAAAAAAGCAGAACTAAATTGTTGCCAGTAGCACAGTTCCAGTCACCAACGTTCTGGATAACATACAAACAGCCTAACCAGCTCTAAAACAAAACCGTCAGAGTGAGCTGTTCTCTCATTTGTGTCTGGAAGTAGCTAGCCAATGTTAGCCAGTTATCTTGGGTGCTTGACTGTTGTTGTTAAGTCAGAATGCTCGTGTCAACCCTACTCCTCGGCCAGAGCGTTCAGTTATGAACGGACAATTTGACAACGCTCTTGAGTTTATGAATGTCCAGAGCACACAGGCACTCCCTCAAACACACCCATAGTATAAACCAGCCTTTAGTCTTGACATTTTTGGTTGTTTAGTACATGGCCTCACATGTGAATCTGTAAATAAATGGGTGGGGCTAAAGCTTAAGAGGGAGTGAACGATGGCTGAATGGGTGTAGACAAAAAAATAGCTCTCCAGTAGGTGTACCAAATTATTCAAGGGCCATTTTCTCACTAGTGAGATTACAAGTTTATCAACTTTCAAAGGAGAATTACTTTCGCATTGTTCCTCAACTGTAGTGTGTGATATACAATTGTCTAGCCATGAGTCTCTACTTTTATCCAATGTAAAAAACTTGTTTTGCTACATAAGACCAAATCGAGCCGGTCGGTCACATTTACCCTTTGTAGTCAATTTTGACACTAGAATGAATGTTTCTGACTCATATCAATGCCACAGTGGCCGTTTAAAACCATGGAAGTTGGTTCAAATGGGTAGTTCAGCTTTAAAGAATAAAAAAAAACATTTGTTTCTTCTAAATAAATGAAAAAGGAATAGAATTAATAAGAATAATCTGGACTCCCCAGTAATGTTCCCTGAACTTTTTTGGGGCACTGAGCAAATTTTTGGTTTTGTGAGCGGAAACTTGAACATTGTGACAATTTTGTGCATCTTCCGGTGCGCGTTTACAGGGAACACAGAGGCTGTACACTTACAGTTTTAGACAGTAGCCAATAGACTATTGTGGCTATTTGAGCATAATGTAGGCCTATGAACAAACCAACTAAGTGTAAGAACCAACGCTGGAGATGAGAAGCAGGTACAGAGAGTTGAACATTTCATTTAGCACTGACATGGAACAGGACAGGAACAGTGTCAGAACCGGGTAATACAAAGACATACGAACTTTAATGCTGAAGCGGGTTACAACCTCAGGAACAGACAGATATAGGGGAGGAATTAAACACAGTTGAGTGAGTCCAGGTGAGTGTAATGAATCGCTGATGTGCGTGATGAGGGGAGCAGGTGCGTAATGATGGTGGCAGGAGTGTGTAATGCAGGGCAGCCTGGTGCCCTCGAGCGCCAGGGAAGGAGAGTGGAAGCAGGCGTGACACTAAACAAATCCCAGAACATTTTCACATGGAAATAGATTTTGATTTATATGATTTAGCCTACAGTAGCCTATACTGTATGTGGTGTTCAATGCAGGCTTACATTACATTAAAAAAAAAAATTACATTATGAAGGGCTTGACAATAGTATTAGTATAGTATAGTAGTAATGATTTTTTTTCTTGGTCTGTAACAACATGGGCCAAATATTTGACTTTAAATTGCATTGCATTGTGTTGTATGATGCAAGAAACCATTTTACAAAATAAAAACAATTGTTATTACCATACACATAATTGGGCAATGTAGGATACCTCTCTGCCTATTGACTTGTTTGCATATATTCAAGGCTGTCTTAAAATACAACACTCCACCTTTAATTAAGACATAAGCTTTTTACCTGACTGGATTTTCCAAGAAATGTAGCCTACATGTTTTGTACTCTTGTAGAAAGCAGTAACTCCCCATTACTGATCTATACTTACAGTGCATTTAGAAACTATTCAGACCCCGTGACTTTTTCCACATTTTGTTACATTACAGCCTTATTCAGAAATGGATTTAACATCTTTTTTTCTCATCAATCTGCACACAATACCCCATAATGCCGAAGCAAATACAGGTTTTTAGACATGTTGCACATTTATTAAAAATAAAATTATTCAGACCCTTTGCTATGAGACTCAAAATTGAGCTTAGGTGCATCCTGTTTCCATTGATAGTCCTTGAGATGTTTCTACAACTTGATTGGTGTCCATCTGTGGTAAATTCAATTGATTGGACATGAGACATGATTTGGAAAGGCACACACCTGTCTCTATAAGGTCCCACAGTTGACAGTGCAAAAACCAAGCTATTAGGTTGAAGGAATTATCCGTAGAGCTCTGAGACAGGATTGTGTCAAGGGAAACAGATCTGGGAAAGGGTACCAAATAATTTCTGCAGCATCGAAGGTCCCCAAGAACACAGTGGCCTCCATCATTCTTAAATGGAAGAAGTTTGGAACCACCAAGACTCTTTCTAGAGCTGGCCGCCCAGCCAAACTGAGCAATCAGAGGAGAAGGGCCTTGGTCAGGGAGTTTCAGAGTTCCTCTGTGGAGATGTAAGAACCTTCCAGAAGGACAACCATCTCTGCAGCACTCCACCAGTAAGGCCTTTATAGTAGAGTGGCCTGACGTAAGCCACTCCTCAGTAAAAGGAACGTGACAGCCCGTTTGGAGTTTGCCAACATGCACCTAAAGAACTCTCAGACCATAAGAAAAATGATTCTTTGTTCTGATCAAACCAAGATTGGACTATTTAGCCTGAATGCCTAGCGTCACGTCTGGAGGAAACCTGGCACCATCGATACGGTGAAGCATGGTGGTGGCAACATCATGCTGTGGGGATGTTTTTCAGCAGCAGGGACTGGGAGACTAATCAGGATTGAGGGTAAGATGAACGGAGCAAAGTACAGAGAGATCCTTAGTGAAAACCTGCACCAGAGCTCTCAGGACCTCAGACCGGCGCGAAGGTTTCCCTTCCAACAGGACAATGACCCTAAGCACACAGCCAAGACAACGCAGGAGTGGCTTCGGGACAAATTTCTGAATGTCCTTGAGTGGCCCAGCCAGAGCCAGGACTTGAACCCGAACGAACATCTCTGGAGAGACCTGAAAATAGCTGTGCAGCCATGCTCCCCATCCAACTGGACAGAGCTTGAGAGGATCTGCAGAGAAGAATGGGAGAATCTCCCCAAATACAGGTGTGCCAAGCTTGTAGCGTCATACCCAATAACACTTGAGGTTGTAATTGCTGCCATAGTACTTAGTGAAGGTCTGAATACTTATGTAAATGTTTTTTCAGTTTTCCATTTTTAATGCATTTGCCAAAATTTCTAAAATCCAGTTTTTGCTTTGTCATGATGGGGTAGTGTGAGAAAAAAACACAATTTAATACATTTTAGAACAAGGCTGTAACGTAAAGGGGTCTGAATACTTTCCGAATGCACTGTATCTATCTATAACTGGCCTAATAACTCGCTGACTAGCAGAGAATGTCAACAAATGTGCACACACGCGGCTCTGTGATCTGATCTGAACTGAACTGAAAAGCGCATTCACTCTTCGATGATTGAAAGACCGCTTGTGGGCTGCCCCCACCAAAATAATTCTACTCCGTTGCGCTCTGGCTCTGCCTGCAGCAAAATCACAGACCCAATCTTGCAAAGATATATTTGTTTTGGTTTGTTGCATTGAAAAGGGTCTGATATAATGTTGATTCGATCACAGAAAAAACGTTGATCTATATAGTGCAATCTAATGGGGCGAAGTTAGCAAAGTTCAATTTCTCATGTCTCTACGTGGCCTTAGAGGGAAAACTCCACAGTAGCACTTTATGGTCGTGTAGAAACCACATTACACAACCAAAGTCCAGACCGAAAGCAGTAGTCACAAAATTTCAGTCTATAAAGCATCAGACTTATTCTCTGATGTGTGTCTCATCTCTCCACCTCTGTCTCAGTGAACTAAATCTTCCAAGCAGAGCAGAGCAGGGAGAGACAGCGTCACAGTAGTCTATCAACATATGATGACGAGGCGCGCATTGCCCGTTCCCTAAACCTGTACACCCAGTACCATTGCATTGTAACACTATGGTGGTGGAGGAATAATATATTATGTTGGCTAATTCATAAGCAGCCTCTCATTCTGTCCCTTGAATTGTCTTCTTTGGCCCCAGCCGAGATCTCTGTGTAAGCCGCTCGGCTGTTTTTGTTTTGTGGTATAAACATCTGCAGCAGTCCGCGTGGATGAGCAATGCCCCGACAGACATCCCCTGACCTGCTTCTCTTCTCAGATCCCCCTACTCTCACCTCTGCTTTAACAAAACCCATCCACAGTACAGAACGACAACCTTGCATAATCCTGTAGGCTTAACACCCTCCGCCTTTCTGTTTTTAAAGTCATACAACCTTTTGTGTGCAGGTATTATGCAGGCTTAAAAAGAAGCGCATGTCTTTTGGTGCTTTTATCCAAAATAAATGTGCCTCCACCGGCGTTACGTGATAATTCCTATTGTTCTGTTGCTGCAGTCTCATTGTTCATGTAATGCATGAGGCTGGAATCAGGGAGGTATTGGAGAAGTTGGCAAGCTTTTCGCCAGCTAATCAAATGTAATGCTCAGGCTGCCAACATAATGGTAGCTTATGCTTCGTCCATTTAAGCAATTTTACCCAGTGGCCAATTTTGTTGGTACTGATTCAAGATGCGTAAAGTTACATATGTCAACAGCAGTGTGCTTTACTCTCACCAGAACATCCCCATTTTGGAAATGGCCACGCATTCTAGACTAGGTTGGACAGAGTGTGTAGTTGTAGGACGTAATATGCCTATTTAGCCTACAATGTAAAACCCAAACAAGCAGGAACATGGTCTAGAATGTAACTAATTGTCCCTCTCTGTCCCTACAGGAGTGACAACTGTGCTGACCATGACTACCCTCAGTATCAGCGCTAGGAACTCTCTCCCAAAAGTGGCCTACGCCACAGCCATGGACTGGTTCATTGCAGTCTGCTATGCTTTTGTCTTCTCTGCCCTCATTGAGTTTGCTACAGTGAACTATTTCACAAAGAGGGGCTATGCCTGGGATGGAAAAAGTGTGGTGCCAGAGAAGGTATTAGTATTATTATCTCACATAAAATATATTGTATTTTTAAATAAATGATATGTGTTGTGATATATTAATCCTAGAATCCTTAGTTGCTATCCATTGATTCTTGAAGAATATAATGAATAAATGCCTCATGAGCTTAGTTCAACTTCCGTACCCCATCAGAACCTAAAATATCTGCTTGTTTGACTCCGATGTTTGTTAACAACGTAAATGTAAAGAAACACTGTGTAGCCTCAGACATGGTTAAAACTATACATTTGATATCGTGGATGGTCAGTCCTTGCATCAATAGCTCTGTCTATGAATTTGAGAGTGGATACATTTCACCAGCCCCATCCCGTAGCTTTTTAGTGAAAGAGGGGCAGGAAGAATGCTTTGTTATTGTTTCAATTAAGGATTCTAGCTTTAAGATAGCAAAGCTCAAACGTAATGATCAGGGGTATTCCACCCAAAACCAGAGCAGTTACTTCTACATTATTGGTGGAGCACAGCAGCGAGGGTTTAGTTTTATGTCACAAACTCATCTCAATGCAAATGAGATTCTTGGGACATGACAAAAACATGATTAGTTTAGAGTTCCTGCAGTCTTCTGGTGCTCACTGTCTCACTGGTGCAGTTAGAAGTACAGTACATTACTGTACTGCGTGGTCTCTACCCGCTCCTAAACAAAATTGAGACAAAATATTAGACAAACTCTTACACAGTGTCTTGCCATTATCACACACTGTTTTTCCATGTTTTTTGATCAGACGGATGTCCCCAGTTTGAATTGTTTGCTTGTCAATGTGCTTTGTTGGTTGGTTTCCCGCGAGATAATCCAAGGCACTGTTTGTTTACCCTCCTCGCAGCAAAAGAAGAAGAAGGAGTCCCTCCTGAAGAAGAACAACGCCACCGCCTACACCGCCGCCACCGCTACAGCCTTCGCTCCAAACATTGCCAGGGACCCTGGTTTGGCCACCATTGCCAAAAGCGCCCCCCCTCCCCCCACCGAGCCCAAGGAGGAGCCCAAGCCCAAGCCGCCAGAGGCCAAGAAGACTTTCAACAGCGTCAGCAAGATCGACAGGATCGCCAGAATAGCCTTCCCGTTACTCTTCGGAACCTTTAACCTGGTCTACTGGGCAACTTACTTGAATAAAAAGCCCAAGTTACAGGGGATGACCCCGGGATCCCACTAATCCAAATCCCACCCTTCTCTTTTTTCCCCAATGTTTATTTTCAGAAAACATGGTGTCCATGCGGGTTGAGTTCCCAGTCGCCACATTGCTTCAATGTCACATACTGTACCTTCCACGATTTAAAAAAAAGAGAAAAGGCTTTAGGATCAGAGCAATGTGATGACTATAATGGGAATTGTTTTGGGAGGGAGGGATTATGCTACTAAAGAAAATATGCTATAAATAATACTTGATATACGCAAGAGAATGCTATTCTACAAATTCGCATAGCCCAACAATTTTTAAGGATCTATTCTTTGTTTTAGTTTTCTGATATATGTTCAGTTGTTATTTTGCATTAGATCATTGCCACTGTAAAAGAAATTTGTGTTTTTTTGCATGGACTGGGAGTTTTCCTTTTCAAAGACCAATCAACATTTGACTGATGGCCTAGTTTGTTGTTGATATCAGTGACAAAAATGCTACCTGCAATCTCTGTCAAATATTCTTCCATTCTCTGTAGTTGATGTTTTGGGGTTTGTTCATTTCCTTTTGTTGAAAGAATCATGATAGGGGTTCAGCAATAGCAATAAAACACGTCTCAGTGGAAACAACGTCATTCGTTCATGGGTTTAAGAAGAGGATAGAAACGATTCAATCATTTATGTGCAACATTATGAATACAATTTATTTTGTTTTATTGTAAATAGTATCAAGTGTTAGAGATGTCAATATTACGTTTAAGCTTTGCAAAGTGTAACTAAAGGGTATTCATTTTCAACACGTGGCAGAGATTCTTTTTTTTTTTTTTTTAACTGTTTATGAAACATTGAAAAAAGTTTGTATGAAGAGAGTATTCACTGGCTCACTCCTATGTGACTGTTTCTTACCAAGTCAGTGTTCCACTGATGGCTGGTCAACATTGCCAGTGGTTATAATTGAAATATAAGTTAATATCTATTCAACTAAATCCATAGCTATGTACACACTAACAACAACAATGTGTCAAAATCTGGGGTGGGTTACTAATGAGTAAGAATGTAAAACTGTAAAATCTAAATGTCGGAATGCATTTTATATTTAGAATTAAAAAACACTATTATTATTTACTTTGGTTTCTGGTTTCTATGGCATAGAAGAGCCCCTAGAGGGTCATTTGTACAGGGCCCAGAGGACTGTCAGCAGCATTGTTCAGTTTCTAAGAGGGCTGCCAGCAGTAAGCATTGCAGCGGGCGGGCGGTGGCAAATGCATTGAGAGTGAAGAGCAGTGCCTTTAACATTTTCAGGGTTGAACTAAGGAAAGGCTACTCCCTTGATTGATGGCACTAAGTTTTACATCCTGCTCTATTCCGTGACCCTGTGAAGGCGCCGTGGTTCCCATCTTCTGTTGACGATGTTTTAGACAACACTCAGAAAGTACCAGCTACACTGCCTTCAGTCTCACATGCCGTTAGGGGAATGTTTTGTTTTTGACTGCATTTGTTGCTGCTTGATGTTGATGGGAGAGAACACAGAGGCATTAAACGTGATGGGCTAGTGCTGTGTCCTACACACAGGAAATGTCTTGTAGTTCTATGATAGTATCGAATACCTATATTTTTGTAGCATGATATCAATCCCTCCTCAGAGAGACCCAACAGGTACTAAACCGAACATGTAAAAAATATTGTTGGTTTCTTTTTATTGATTTTATTTTTTCACATTCAAACATACACAAAGAGATGTTTTCTCAGATGTCGAAAGTTAAAGTTAATTGTCCTAAAATTATGTTAATGTAGCAATATCGATTAGCAAGGGCTTTTAAAAAAATCTGCATTCTCCGGGGTGATATCCATAGCTTTATGTTGACCTCGGTAATCATAGTTCCATGTGTAGCGTCGGTTTCCAAAAACTCTTTGGAAGAACGATCACGGTCTTTATTCTTTTCAAGCCGTCAGCACCCAATTTGCTTTCACAAAACCATGATCCAAATTGAGAGTGGGGGCATTGTATGGCATGGGTTGGGGTGTTTTTACAAAAAAATGGGTATTGTAGTGCTGGACATTGTGCAGTGGTGACGATATCTCTGGACTGTGTAGACTGACTAGTGTGTATTGTAGATCAGTGCACAGGGGTGAGAAGGTTAGAGCATCCCAGAGGGAGAAGGAGTGAGTCGGTTGCATTATGACCGATTGAGAGGATCCGTTGCTGGAGATGGAAGGCTTTCAGTATGCAAGTGCACACAAGTCCTGTGTGAAATGTATAAATATAAATATTTAGATATTTCATTTTAAACCTATTGTATGGATGTTTACTCTCATGACAAAAAAAAGGATAAATAATATACATAATGCATATATGACTATTTAATAGAAAAATACTACCCGAGATAATAAATATTGTTTGTACCAACCTATTGTTAGGCATTTTGCACATTAGAAGCTTCCTTTACATTCATGTAGTCAGCTTTGTGCTATCCAAGGACAGCTTTGAAACACGTTATTTAGCCTCTTTCCCTGACCCCTGTGTTTTCAAATGAACAAGGTCTTGTAAAAAGCTTAACTCTTTAATCAACCATGCACCCTTAGGCTTTTAACCATATTTCTGCTGGGTAATCGTGAATTACTCTTCTTTATTTTTGATGTACAGGTCGATCTATTGATGGGGAGATGGCTTTGAATGTCGATTGCACTTTTTTTTTTATGGCAATAAAGCGAGTCAATGGAAGAAGAAAAAAAAAGTACTGTATATTAAGTTCACATGAATAATTCTATTTGAGGATTTGCTAATAATCAGTGATGAGAAATTGCCAAGTGGATAAATCAATGTTTTTCCTTTTTCCTTTAGCTTTAAAGATAGCAAAATCGCTGAAGAGCTTCTATATATTGTTTGCTAATTAAAACCTCAGCTAAAATACATTTCCTGCCATTCAGAACGGAAAGTGGGCCACCACCAGTTGTTGTTATTTTGTCATACTCATTTAGGAAGGCATTGTATCTGTTCCAGAGCACTGGCTGTGGAATCTGTGGCACATTTGCAAACATGAGCTTCCATCCATCCCCTTCTCCTTTCACATACAGCAGCTGTAACATGTATATAAATGCATCGCAAACCGATCCCCTATGTTGGAGACCAAGTAATCCCCCATTTAGAACTGTTGTTCTGGACAGTACTTGCTTTTCAAAGTTGGGTCTTTGATCAATGTTAGGTACTTGTGGGAGTTTTTTGTTTTCTTGTGTTTTTATATATCAGGCATAAAAAAACGATTCATTTAGAAATAAAACCTCATTTTTTTAAAGCACAAATGTTGAAGATATATAATGGGTGAGGGGTAAACACATCCACACTCACTGATATGTGTTTGTGGTATATAATGTATGATAAATGCCAAACGATGATGGAGATGGGGTAGTATTCTGTTGGATTGGGTGGAAAGGTATACCTTCTGTAAATGTTTGGTTTTGTTATGATATGGCCCTCTGTAGAATCTGATTCTCTGCATAAGTCTTTAAATAAAAGAGAGGAAAAAAAGTAATGTTGACATTTTTATCAATGTGTAATAAATTGAATTATAAAAATGCCAACACATCATTCCTTGTCACTTTTCCTTTTAAATGCTTTTGGCTCCTTTTTACAACCAAAGATAATGCTTGGTAAGTGACAGTTCATACATGTAAGTGTCTCTTGAGGGAATGTGAAAGTAGAATGCAAGACCTTTGCAGCTTACTACAGGCATAGAAAATACATTTGGCAGGGACTCCAAGGGACATAAAGTGGAATTGTGCACATGCAACGGTAGAAATATGCACAATCATGTCTCCAGTGGCAGTGTTGTTTGGGTGAAAGGGATATGTTGACATAAATAACAATACATCAATTTAACCAGAGGAGATACATTTGTTATGTAAAGTGCTGTAGAGCTCTTCTATGACTCCTGGATTAGAGTAAGGTCCTAGAGCCCTACTTTTACAAAAACGATGATCTGTCTAACTCTCTAAGGGGCACTGAAGTTAGGAAACACAGTAACTAATGCCTATTGACTCTCCACCTTTTACAGATCTCGCTGTTTCTGTCTTACAGATACAGGCAGGCCGCAGGACTCTATACATGTATATGTACACTCACATAAATAATTAGTTCTGCTTCTTTCACTAACTATGAATGAGAGGGAGAAAGAGAGAGTGGGGAGGAAAAAATACCAGTTTATTATATACAGTCTAAGATAGGAGTTCATTTCAATTCAGTAAGAAATTGTCTGTTGTTGAAGGTGGGGGCTACTGCAATCTGCTCTCTGTCTCTCATTTCATTACCCGGGAATCTGTTTGATGCTGAGTGAAAGTTAATTGGCTGGGACCTCACATCCATACAGAGAGAGGGCGCTTTCCTCTATGTACATCTCTCAAGCATGGAAGGATTGGCCATCAGGCAATTCTGGCAAATGCCAGATGGGCTGGACCATATTTTTGTTGGGTGGGCTGGTCAAATTTTTGTAGAAAAAAAAAACTATTGACACACTATTGACAAAAACTTTTTTTCTCTGTTGTCAGAATTCTATACACTGAGTGTACAAAACATTAAGAATACCTTCCTAATATTGAGTTGCACCCTTCCTTTTGCCCTCAGAACAGCCTCAATTTGTCAGGGGGCATGGACTCCACAAGGTGTCAAAAGCATTCCACAGGGTTTCTGGCCCATGTTGACCCACAGTTGTGTCAAGTTGGCTGGATGTCCTTTGGGTGGTGGGCCATTCTTGATACACATAGGAAACTGTTGAGCGTGAAAAATCCTGCAGCATTGCAGTTCTTGACACAAACCGGTGCTCCTGGAACCTACTACCATACCCTGTTCAAAAGCACTCAAATATTTTGTCTTGCCCATTTACCCTCTGAACGGAACACATACACAATGCTTGTCTGAGACTTAAAAGATGCTTATTTAACCTGTCTCCTCCCCTTCATCTACACTGGTTGGAGAGTATTTAACTAACACTAAGGCCTAATTAGGGAAGGGGGGATTAAGGGGAACACATACAGTGCATTCGGAAAGCATCGAGACCCTTTCTCTTTTTCCTAATTTTACAGCCTTATTCTAAAATGGATTAAATAAAACAATTTCCTCACCAATCTACACCTAATACCCCATACAGACAAAGCAAAACCTGTTTACATTTTTTTTCTCCCTAATTTACAAAAAACTGAAATACCTTATTTACATAATTATTCAGAACATTTGCTATGGGACTTGAAAATGAGCTCAGGTGCATGCTGTTTCCATTGATCATTCTTGAGATGTTTCTACAACTTGATTGGTAAATTCAATTGCTTGGACATGATTTGGAAAGGCACACACCTGTCTATTTAAGATCCCACAGTTGACAGTGCATGTTGGAGCAAAAACCAAGCCATGAGGTCGAAGGAATTGTCCTTAGATCTCCGAGACAGGATTGTGTTGAGGCACAAAATGTATGCAGCATTGGAGGTCCCCAAGAACACTGTGGCCTCCATCAGTCTTAAATAGAAGAAGTTTGGAACCACCAAGACTCTTCCTAGAGCTAGCAACCCGGCCAAAATGAGCAATCAGGGGAGAAGGTCCTTGGAAAGGGAGGTGACCGAGAATCCGATGGTGACACTGAAAGAGCTCCAGAGTTCCTCTGTGGAGATGGGAGAACATTCCAGAAGGACAACCATATCAAATCAAATCAAAATCAAATCAAATTTTATTGGTCACATACACATGGTTAGCAGATGTTATTGCGAGTGTAGCAAAAATCTTGTGCTTCTAGTTCCGACAGTGCAGCAATATTTAACAAGTAATCTAACAATTCCACAACAACTACCTAATACACACAAATCTAAGTAAAGGGATGGAATAAGAATATATACATATAAATATGGATGAGCAATGACCGAGCGGCATAGGCAAGATGCAATAGATGGTATAAAATACAGTATAACCATATGGGATTAGTAATGCAAGATATTATTATTATTACATTATTAAAGTGGCATTACTAAAGTGACTAGTGATCCATTTATTAAAGTGGCCAATGATTTCAAGTCTGTAAGTAGGCAGCAGCCTCTCTGTGTTAGTGATGGCTGTTTAACAGTCTGATGGCCTTGAGATAGAAGCAATTTTTTAGTCTCTCGGTCCCAGCTTTGATGCACCTGTACTGACCTCGCCTTCTGGATGGTTCTTGTCCTTGATGATCTTTTTGGCCTTCCTGTGACATCGGGTGCTGTAGGTGTACTGGTCGGAAGGTAGTTTGCCCCCGGTGATGCGTTGTGTAGACTGCACCACCCTCTGGAGAGCCCTGCGGTTGTGGCCCTGCGGTTGCCATCCCAGGCGGTGATACAGCCCGACAGAATGCTCTCAATTGTGCATCTGTAAAAGTTTATGAGGTTGAAGAGGCGCATCTCTGCAGCACTCCACCAATCAGGCCTTTATGGTAAAGTGGCCAGACGGAAGACACTCCTCAGTAAAAGGCACATGACAGCTTGGAGTTTGCCAAAAGGCACCTAAAGACTCTCAGACCATGAGAAACAAGATTCTCTGGTCTGATGAAACCAAGATATCCCACTATCCCTATGGTGAAGCATGGTGGTGGCAGCATCATGCTGTGGGGATGTATTTCCACAGCGGGGACTAGGAGACCAGTCAGAGAGATCGTTGATGACAACCTTCTCCAGAACGCTCAAGAACTCAGACTGGGGCGAAGGATCACCTTCCAACAGGACAATGACCCTAAGCACACAGCCAAGACAACGCAGGAGTGGCTTCGGAACAAGTCTCTGAATGTCCTTGAGTGGCCCAGCCAGAGCCCGAACTTGAACCCGATCCAACATCTCTGGAGAGACCTGAAAATAGCTGTGCAGCGACACTCCCCATCCAACCTGACAGAGCTTGAGAGGATCTTACATTTACATTTACATTTAAGTCATTTAGCAGACGCTCTTATCCAGAGCGACTTAATCTTCAGAGATGAATGGGAGAAACTCCCAAAATACAGGTGTGCCAAGCTTATAGCGTCATACCCAAGAACACTCAAGGCTGTAATCGCTGCCAAAGGTGCTTTAAAACCTTTCTGGACTACCCATCCCGGATCCGGGATCATTGTCATCAGAAACGCTGACTAGCATAGCCTGGCCTAGCGCCACAGGGATATAATATAATATAATTTCATAAAATCACAAGTCCAATACAGCAAATGAAAGATAAACATCTTGTAAAGGCGTTCCTCCTCCTCTTCATCCGAAGAGGAGGAGCAGGGATTGAACCAAACTGCAGCGTTGTATTTAGACATAAAGAATTTATTTAAGTGTAGACGAAAAACACGAACTTCACTTGAATACTTACAAAACAACAAAACGAATGTAGACAAACCTGAACATACGAACTTACATATAACACGAAGAACGCACAAACAGGAAAAATGACTACATAAAACGATGAACGAACGAAACAGTCCCGTATGGTGCAAACAAACACAGACACGGAAGACAACCACCCACGATAAACAATGTGACAACACCTACCTTAATATGATTCTCAATCAGAGGAGATGAAAACCACCTGCCTCTAATTGAGAACCATATTAGGTACCCATTAACCAACATAGAAACAGAAAACATAGACTGCCCACCCAAACTCACGTCCTGACCAACTAACACATACAAAAACTAACAGAAAACAGGTCAGGAACGTGACACATCTTGTGAATCCAGCCTACATGTTCGATTTTTAAAATGTTTTACAGCGAAAACACAACATATATTTATGCTCACCACAACATCCAAAAACACACCGCCATTTTTTCACAGAAAAGATAGCTTTCACAAAACCCACAAAATAGAGATAAAATTAATCACTAACCTTTGAACAACTTCATCAGATGACAGTCATATGACATCATGTTATACAATACATTTATGTTTTGTTCGATTATGTGCATATTTATAGCCACATTGGCGCGTTGTTCAGAAATGGCTCGAAAATAGCGAAAGTAATTACAGATAGCCACGTGAAATACTCATCATAAACTTTGATGAAAGATACATGTTTAACATATAATTAAAGATACACTGGTTCTTAATGCAACCGCTGTGTTAGATTTAAAAAATAACTTTAGTAAAAAGCACAGCATGCAATAATCTGAGACAGCACTCAGCCATTCTCCGCCATGTTGGAGTCAACAGAAATACGAAATTACATCATAAATATTCCCTTACCTTTGATGATCTTCATCAGAATGTATCCTAGTTCCACAATAAATTGTTGTTTTGTTCGATAATGTCAATTATTTATGTCCAAGTAGATACTTTTGCTAGCGCGTTTAGTACACATATCCAAACGCTCGTGCAAGTCCCGCATAACGTCGGACGAAAACTTCAAAATGTTATATTACAGGTCCAATAAACTGGTCAAACTAAGTAGAGAATCAATCTTCAGGATGTTGTTATCATATATATCCAATAACGTTCCAACCGGAGCATTCCTTCGTGTCTGTAGAAGTAATGGAACGCATGGCGATATCATGTGGAATGCACGTGACCAGGAACTGGCAATCTGCCAGACCACTGACTCATTCCCCTCTCATCCGGCCCCACAACACAGTATAAGCTTCATTCAACGTTCTACAGACTGTTGACATCTAGTGGAAGGCGTAGGAAGTGCAAACAGATCCATATCTTACTGGGATTTGAACAGGCGATGAGTTGAATATCGACCAGCCTCAGAGTTTCCATTTCCTGTTTGGAAGTTTGCCTGCCATATGAGTTCTGTTATACTCACAGACATAATTCAAACAGTTTTAGAAACTTCAGAGTGTTTTCTATCCAATAGTAATAATAATATGCATATATTAGCATCTGGGACAGAGTAGGAGGCAGTTCAATTTGGGCACGCTATTCATCCAAAGTGAAAATGCTGCCCCCTATCCCTAAAAAGTTAATCTAACTGCAGTGTCCAATTTACACTAGCTATTACAGTGAAAAATTACCATGCTATTGTTTGAGGAGAGTGCACAACAACAAAACACTTTTATAATAGCAGCTGGTTTGATACATTCACATCTGAAGGTAAATAATGTCATTCAGTAATCTTGCTCTGATTTGTCATCCTGAGGGTCCCAGAGACAAAATGTAGCATAGTTTTGTTTGATAAAATCCATTTTTATATTCAAATGCAGGAACTGGGTTCTACAGTTTGAACGCCTGCTGTCTCTGACATTTCTGCAGTACCTGAATAATAAATAAATAAATAAATAAAATAATAAGCACACAAACAGGATGTTTAAGAAAAATATATATACATGTGTGAATCACTAGCTTACTAACATTTACAAATGTGGGAGTAATGATTCATAAATGTGACTTGTTTCAGGAACTAGGAGTATGTCATGCATTACTACTTAACAGGAGAGACATTTGAACGTAAACATTAATGTTTTATCAAAATGCCTTCTGGAATATGTGAACTTTCACGTGCCTTGGTTACAAACTTGCATGCCATCTGTAAATACAAATAAAATTATTATAATATTAGCCTAGTTGGTTTAGCATCAGAAAAAGACAGGAACCTTCCTGCTAGCCATGATTAGCTTAAATAATGGATGGGCTTGTCATGCCGAGAGATGAGTTCGGATTGATCTGCCATGTAGCATGGTTCTGTCTATAACATGAGCTGCTCAGTATGTGTAGGTAATCCTTTCTAATGCAGCTTTTTTGAAAGATATCACTAAGTGTTGCTAATGCACCCTACATTCTGGAGGACCGAGATTTGGAATCAATGGAATGCCGGGTGGAGCAGAGTATGATAGCTATGGAGATGGAGAAAATGCTGGCATTTGATTGTAAATACTGCAGAGGGAGTCAAAAAGAAAACACCGAAGAATGTCATGCCTGCTCCCACTCTCCCTCTCTGGCGCTCGAGAGCACTAGAAAGCCCTTCATTACGCACACCTGTCAAATGTTCTCACTACCTGCTTCTCGTCTACCAGCGTCAATCCTTACAGAATGCTGACACCACTAAAAGAAGCATCAGGGAGTTTGGGATTTTGTTTTGGTTGGTGACGTCGGGTCCGGGTGCCATCGCCGATGGAACCCGGGGGTGCCTCAGCTAGCTCGTCGGGCTTCCACGCCTTAGCTGGCTCGAGTAGTCTTCTTATCTCGATATGCTCGGCAGGCGCCCACCCCACGTCATGCTTCAGCCGGCCCATCAGGCTCCCACGCCTCAGCGGGATCATCAGGCTCCCACGCCTCAGCAGGATCGTCATTTCATGCCTCAGCCGGATCGTTAGGCTCTCACGCCTCAGCCGGCTCGCCAGGATCCCACGCCTCTGCCGGCTCGTCGGGCTTCTAAGCCTCAGCCAGTTTGTCCAGCCTCAGCCGGCCTGTCAGGCTCACCCAGGTGGGACGCCAGGTGGTGCCCCTAGAGAGGGGGTACTGTCATGCCTGCTCACGCTCTCCCTCTCTGGCGCTCGAGGGCGTGCTGTGTGCTCCTCCGTGTGCTCCTCCGTTTGTTCCCTTTGTCAGCATTGATGTCATTATTTTTACGCTGTTCAGATGCTGTTCCTGTTCTGTTTCATGTCCGTTGTTCATTAACCTTTCACGAGCCTCTACCCCGGGTCCGGGATCACCCCCCACCCCCCCCACACACTGATTAGCATAGCTAGCATAGCTTCACAAGTAGATAGTAGCATCTAAATATCATTAAATCACAAGTCCAAGACACCAGATGAAAGATACAGATCTTGTGAATAAAGCCACCATTTCAGATTTTTAAAATGTTTTACAGGGAAGACAAAATATGTAAATCTATTAGCTAAACACGTTAGCAAAATACACCACTTTTCTAACTCCATCAGTTTCTTACTACTTCAGGTGCTATCACCAATTCGGCTAATCTAAGATATTGATAGCCACAAACCAAGAAAAAAACTCATCAGATGACAGTCTGATAACATATTTATGGTATAGGATAGGTGTTGTTAGAAAAAAGTGCATATTTCAGGTAGAAATCACAGTTTACAATTGCACCGACCATCACAAATCGACTAGAATTACTAGATAGAGCAACGTGTATGACCAATTTACTCATCATAAAACATTTCATAAAAATAGACAAAGCATAGCAATGGAAAGACCCAGATCTTGTGATTCCAGACAATATTTCAGATTTTCTAAGCGTTTTACAGCGAAAACACAATAAATCGATAAGTTAGCATACCACATGTGAAAACGTTACCAGAGCATCGATTCCAGCCAAAGAGCGCTATAACGTAATCACCGCCAAAATATATTAATTTTTTCACTAACCTTCTCAGAATTCTTCCGATGACACTCCTGTAACATCATTTTACAACATACATATACAGTTTGTTCGAAAAGGTGCATATTTAGCCATACAAAACCGTGGTTATACAATGGAAATAGTCACAACTCAAGCCTCAAAATGAGGAACGTCAGCTTTCAGAGTGATCTAGTTTAATCGAAAGCTAATCATATACTTGACTAAAAAATACAGGGTTGACAGGAATCGAAAGACAAATTAGTTCTTAATGCAACCGCTGATTTACATTTTTAAAATTATCCTTACTTTTCAATACAGGGTTCGCCAAGTGAAGCTATACCAAACAAAATGGCGAAATATGCGTTTAAAATATTTCGACAGAACAACGATTTATCATATTAAATATTGCTTACTTTGAGCTGTTCTTGCATCAGATTCTTGGGCAATGTATCCTTTCTATGTTATAAACGTCTTTTGGTCGATAGATGTCCTCTGTCCTTGGAAATATCCACTAACGATCGAACGGGACCACAAAACGTGTCCAAAGTTTCAGAGTGCACAACAAAGAAATTCCTCAAAATCGCACTAAACGGATATAAATTGCTATAAAACGGTTCAAATTAACTACATTATGATGTTTTTAACAACTATAACGACTGAAAACATGACCGGAGAAATATTGCTGGTTAGACAACGATTTGGAATGAGGCAAGTCCGATGTCCTTCACGCTTCAGGCGCGCGACGAGAAAGGGAGGTCCCTATACATTTTGTGGTTTTATAATGGCTGTGATTGTGCAATCGATTCCATTCAAAACGTGATGACGTACAGACACCCAGAGGAAGACGTAGGCAGTGTCGGTTTCTTCATAGCATTCACTGTCGCCTTAAAAACAGACTCCAGATCAGGGGTAACAATTTCTGAAATCTGACCCCTGTCATGAAAAGTGCTGTAGATATTGTTCTGTACCACTCAGAGACAAAATTCCAACTTCTATAGAAACTAGAAGGTGTTTTCTATCCAATAATAACAATAATATGCATATTGTACGATCAAGAATTTAGCACGAGGCAGTTTAATTTGGAGACCCAAATATGCTAATGCGGAACAGCACCCCCTATAGTTCCAAGAAGTTAAATGTCCTCCCTGTTCCCGCTTCTCGTCTACCAGCGTCAATCCTTACAAAGAAGGCTGCTGTATAAAACACCTGTCTCTGGATAACATCTTGAACTAAGGTTAACCATGGCATCCGTGATAGAGAGTGAGAAGCATTCATCCTTGTATATGGGTAAGAGAGTCTAGGTAGCTTCATTTTCATATAAAATAAGTTTTTCATTTGGTCAGAAAGTCGTTTTCATTTCAAGTTAAAGCGTACTGTTAGCTAGCTAGCTAACGTTAGCTGGCTGGCTTGCTAACGTGACGTGTATGATCTGTGTAGTAATATTATTATTTTCTCAGAGCCATTTGCATTGCTAGTTATAGCCTAATATTAGCTTGCTAGCTAACTTTGAACCTAAATTGGTTAGCTAACAGCAGATGCATGCAGGGTAGTAACGTTATGAGTTGGGATTATGGTTCAGCTAGCTAGCTAGCTGGTTTAGCTAGCTAGCCTCATGTCTAAACAAAAGAATCCACTATGCAAGTAACAATTTCACTGTACCGTTTACACCTTCTGTATCCTGTGCATGTGACAAATAAACTTCGATTTTATTTGATATAGTGTTTTTTTTTTTTTACCAGAGATGGCAATGTGAATAACAACATGACCTGCACTAAAGTCAAATTAGGATATAACATTTGGCCAACGAGACAGTGTCCAAATTCTAAAATTCTCTGGTATAATGCCCAGCTTTTATCTCATCACACTCACAACTGCAAATCATTTTTTGGTAATTAGCTCGCCATTCATTTGTAAATATTGATCTTGTTGTGAATTTATTTTCCTGTTATATCGAATACAAATGAGCTAAAGTTAAGATGTTGTCAGCTATATCATATGGTCTTGTTTTTTTACTGGCTAGCCAGCTAACTTAACCTTTAATAGCTAGGTAACAAGCTAGAAGTGAACCAAAACATTGTTTAGAAAGTTTTAGTTGCCTGGTTTGCTAGATTGACATATACTACATTTATTTTTAAACTGATCGGTTTATTGGACAACCAGGCAACCTGTCGTTTTTGTGTTTATACTTTTTCATAACGACAATGACAAGTTTGATGTCGGACGACAATTGAATGTTCATGATGTCACTGCTACAACTGTCTATAGACAAGTGATAGACGTATTATAAACCAGCCTTTAGTCTTGAAACCTTTGGTTGTTTAGTACACTACACAGTGGAGGCTGTAGAGGGGAGGACGGCTCATAATAATGGCTGGAATGGAGTGACTTGAATGGTATCAAACACATGGAAATGTTGAGTTTGATACCAGTCCATTTATTCCGCTCAACCACAAGACAGCCATCCCCAATTAAGGTTCTACCAAACTCCTGTGACATGACCGTACTCACTCTGTATAGCACATGGCTTCACATGTGAATCCTTAAAGAGATGGGCGGGGCTAAGACTTAAGAGGGTGTGAACAACGCTGAATGTTCAAAGACTAAGATGAGCTCTCCAGTAGGTGTACCAAAACATTCAAGGGCCATTTTCTCAAAAGTGGGGTAACAAGTTTATCAACTTTCAAGGCATAACTACTTTCCCATTGTTCCTCAACTGTAGTGTATGATATACCATTTTCTAGCTTTGAGTCTCTACTTTTAGTAGCAGACAGCTCAGCTGTTGCTGTTACTGTAGAGTCAAGTGTTGTGGAGAGAGAGAGAGAGAGAGAGAGAGGGGTACTGCACTGCCACTGTATTGATATTTTAGCTCTATATGATATATGTAATTATAATTAAAGACATCTCAGAGGTGAGTGGAGTGGAAGGAAGGTAGAAAACAGAGAGACCTAGATGCACTGCCAGTTCCTTAATATGCTGTGCATTCGGGAAAGTATTCAGACCCCTTCACTCAATATTTATTGGAAAGGAGCATCAACCTCATCCCCTTGCACATTCACCACCCTGTGAAGTTTATTATCATGTGGAAATGTTGTGCTGTGTTGTAGTGGGGGGACCACACAATTTATCATCGCGTGTCGCCAAGTTTATTTCAGCCCAGCTGTGACTTTTTTTTATAGCGTCAGGTAGTTAACCCACATGAAATGGTTGGGAACGTGGTTAGTGTTGTGTAAATTAACCTATGAGCCCCCAGACCCAAATGAATGGAAGATGTAGGGCTCAAACAAGGATTGGGTGTTGATTCATGTAAATGGCTATAAAGTATACCAAATACATTTTCTGTGATGGCATTCTCAGTGTGCCTCCATGCTTTGCACAAGTCCTCATATTCCAAAATCAAATGATTTCTCTAACAGGTTGGGACCAACATGGTTGAGTACCTGCACCATGTGGAGGTGACCAGACCCTACCCATGTGTGTTGGCTCTTGGGGACTGCTCACATGAGTTTACAGTCATTAGTGAACAGGCATTGGAGCAAGGTACACTGCTTGGGGCACTGGATGTGTGCTTCAAGTCCTATTATGTGTTTGATATCAACTTTCCCACTGTGCCCCAGCATTGGAATTGCTACAGACCATGGTGTATCAGCTGCCCGGAACAGAATCCCCTGCAGTTAGACTGTTGCGAGCATGTCTTTTTCCACTGAACAATAGTGGATAAGTATCTGCTCTTGTATGTAGTGTGAGAAGTGACAAGGAGGAAGCACATGTGTTCCTGTGAATTAATAGACCAATGGATAGATGAGCCATGAGTGTCTCATTCCAATGATAATATGCTCTTAAGGCACTATTTCTATCTCTGTTAAATTGTTTGCATCTGTGCCTTCTTTTTGCCTACAGTACAGTAATGTGGCTCGTTTGCCTTTAGTTCAACTACCGAGGCGCGTTCTGGTACACTTTCCTTCTATCACAACAAATTATATTAAAGATAATGGTTACATTTTGGGGGTTTGTGAAAAGCACTTTATGAATGAAATGCAGTTACTCATTACTTAAGTAATGAGTCATTAGTCCATGTCCTTAGTAGATTGACCTTCAAATGTAATATTTGACACTATGTAACAATGTTTTAACTCGACCCAAATGCAGACCATTATGATGTGTGTGCTGTCACCTAAGATAGCTGCAGTGTGTCAGTGAATGTGAATATCTATTGATTAGCTCTGGCACTGCATGATAGACAGATCTGTGTTAAGACCATTTAAGACAGACAGTGTCACACGCATGCATGCTTTGTTATTCTCAGACTGCAATCTGAGTGTGCACATCAAGTTCAGTTGAGGCGTTTTTCTGATGTTTAGTTCATTAAATAATATAAAACATTTTAATGATAAATCCTATCTTGTGAAATCTTATGTTGTGAAATAAAACATATTTAGACAATATGGCTTTGTTTCAATGTGCTATTTTAACTAGTTATATATTATTGTACATTGTGGACAATTATCTGACGTGCTGTGATGTATGTTCTGAAATGCAGGCAATACAAATGAACTATTTGAAATTCCACATTGTATCTTCATTGTGTGTATAGGAAGAGGAGGGGTGGGACAGTAGAGAAGTCAAAAATATGCAAGCAAAATTGAAATTTGGGTGACACTGAAAATAACCCAAGGATTACATAAAAAATAACCCAGGTGCTGGGTCAATCCCCCAACCCAATGTGCTGGGTTTATGTCACAAGCCAACACACTGGGTTGTTTTAACCCAACAAAATATTCTAATTTACCCAACAGTTGGGTCAAGCGCTCAACCCAAGGCGCTGGGTTAGAAGCACAACCCAAACCTGCTGGGTTGGATTAACCCACTGCTGTGTTGGATTAACCCACTGCTGGGTTGGATTAACCCACTGCTGTGTTGGATTAACCCACTGCTGTGTTGGATTAACCCACTGCTGTGTTGGATTAACCCACTGCTGTGTTGGATTAACCCACTGCTGTGTTGGATTAACCCACTGCTGTGTTGGATTAACCCACTGCTGTGTTGGATTAACCCACTGCTGTGTTGGATTAACCCACTGCTGTGTTGGATTAACCCAATGCTGTATTTGTCCAATATTGACCCAGCACTGGGTTGTTGAAATTACTCAAATGTGGTTATTTTTAACCCAGCATTCTTTTGACGAACAATAATTCATTTTAGAAAAATAATATGAATTGCCCTATTACGCAGAACTCAATTTCTGCCTTTTGAGATGCCAAAATATGAATTGTTTTCAGTATCCTAATTTAGATTGCTTTGTGTTTTCTGATTATTTCAATGCATGCATTCAAAAAGCAGTTCAAGGCGATAGTTCTGAACTGGGTTTGATACATTTTCTGTTGTTGAAAATGTGTTCATTATCTTTTAAACTTCCATTGGTTGTAATCTATTGCTCAGTTATCACTAAACTCATGTAAATGATTCTGTAGTTATCCGTTTACACATCCTAAGGTCAATATCCCCATAGTGTTCACATTTCTCTCATGTAAATGTATTTGGGAAATATCCTGTCTTTACTATTTTCATTCATTACCATCATGATCATTAGAAATTGGATTGGATTTATTTTTATCAGTTAAAGACATTTAATACATGTTTAGTACATTTACCACATTTAGTATGTTTAGTTCTTCTCTGTGAAATAAGTTAATTTAAAGTTATATGTGATTTGTTTTTTGTAGATACATTTCAATGTTGTTAACACACAGTAACCAAAAACCTGGTCTAATTTGCATATTTATACAGAGTTTGCAGCAAACAGTAGAACGTTTGCCACAAAGTTTCCCATAATTGATTGCCAGAAGTTCACAAGTTGCCGCAAATTTATTGCAACAGCTTGCTGCAAATTTGCCAAAGGTTTGCCACAGCTGTTTGCCAGAAGTCTGTTTTTTTATCAGTAAGGGAAGTACAATCATAATATAATTTTCATCATAGTACATTACATTAGATATACAGTACCAGTCAAAAGTTTGGCCACACTTACTCATTCAAGGGTTTTTCTTAATTTTTTACTATTTTCTACAATGTAGAATAATAGTGAAGACATCAAAACTATGAAAAAATGTAGTAACCCATAAAGTGTGAAACAAATCAAAATATATATTTATATTTGAGATTCTTCAAAGTAGCGACCCTTTGCCTTGACGACAGCTTTGCACACTCTTGGCATTCTCTCAACTAGCTTCAATGCATTTCAATTAACAGGTGTGCCTTGTTCAAAGTTAATTTGTGACAAGGTAGCGGTGGTATACAGAAGATAGCCCTATTTGGTTCTACAGGTTCAATCCTGGGTTGGAGCCCGTTCTGCCATTCACATTGCCTGAAGGCAGCACAGCCGTCCCCGCAACGTCTGCCTCCAGGGTTGAGTACGGCCTCGGATCTCTCTGCCATTCCCGCAGAGTACCATGACCTCCTGGAGGTTTTCAGCAAGGCTCGTGCTACCTCCCTTCCCCCACATCGTCCTTACTATTGTGCTATTGACCTCCCGGGCACCACACCTCCTCGAGGCCGGCTGTGTTCCCTGTCTGGTCCTGAGACCAAGGCCATGGAGGAGTACATCGAGGACTCTCTGGCTGTTGGGAGCGTTCATTCTTCTGCCTCTCCTGCTGGAGCAGGATTCTTCTTTGTGGGAAAAAGGACAAGACCCTGCGTCCATGCATTGATTACCGGGGCCTCAATGACATTACGATCAAAAATTGGTACCTTCTACCACTCCTCTACTCGGCTTTCAAACCTCTCCAGAGGGCTACCATCTTTTCCAAATTGGACCTTCGGAATGCCTACCACCTTGTGCGGATATGCGAAGGAGACGAGTGGAAGACGACTTTCAACACTGCCAGTGGACACTATGAGTACCACCAACACGCCCGCTGTCTTTCAGGCCCTGGTCAACGATGTGCTCTGGGACATGTTGAATCGACGACATCCTGGTTTTCTCTCGTTCTGCCCAGGAACACATTCTCCACGTTCGACAGGTCCTTCAGCGCCTCCTGGAAAATCAGTTGTTTGTAAAAGCTGAGAAGTGCAAGTTCCACCGCACCAATTTCTCCATTCTGGGATACATCATCGCTGAAGGGAATGTTCAGATAGATCCGGAAAAGGTGAGAGCGGTGGTGGATTCGCCCCAGCCCACATCCAGTGTGCAGCTACAATGGGTTCTGGGGTTTGCTAATATCTACCATGTCTGCATCTGGGTCTCGCCCTGTGCCCTTATATTGTACCTCCCTTTATGAAAAAAAACAGGCAAACAGCTGTGTCAAACCTATGGCCAATTTGCTGCAAATTTGCAGCAAGCTGTTGCAATAAATTTGCCGCAACTTGTGAACTTCTGGCAAACAATTCTGGGAATCTTTGTGGCAAACATTCTACTGTTTGCTGCAAACAGTATACATTTTCAAATTAGATCAGGTTTTTGGTTACTGTGTGTTAACAACATTGAAATGTATCTACATTAACCAAATCACATAAATTAACTTACTTCACAGAGAAAAACTAAACATACCAAAAAAGTATACACCATAATGTTACTTCAATACAAAGCAAACATACAATACCCTAACATCTTCACATTATTAGATGATCCTATAATATAGTCTATATAGCAGTAACCTCAGCGGGTTGGGAAAGCCTTTCAAATCCAGTATAAATGTGTTAGGGGCCTAAATAGTGAGATGCCCCAAGGGTGTTATCATGGCAATAATGCCACAGTACATACCACACAAAATGAAATGCTGGACGTGGCTGTGCCGGGCAGTGCAAGACAGCAGCATTAACCTAAGAGCTGCTCTACAGTGGTTGTTGCATTAGAGATAATGTTAGTCATACAATACATGCTGGGAAAGCCACTGTGACAGGTTCCCTCTAAATGGACTTCCCCATTACTTGGTTGAACTTTGCAGCGCATCACGATCAAATAATGAGGCAAAAAGTTGCTAACAGCAAGACTCGTCAGCCTGGCGGAAAGGGGAAGACGGGGATTAATCCGACCAGGCCATAATGATGTCATCAGCAGATTGTATGTCCTTGGCGCCTCTCATTAGGACGCATAGACCCTCTCTCACTCTGGGCCCAGTGATTTGTTTTTGAAGTTGTCACTCGGGTCAACCTGACCGCAGGCAGATCGCATTGATCCTCTACTCAAACAACTCATCTGTTTCAACTTCCGTAATTGACTTTTGTCTCTCTGGAGAGGGAGGGGGGGTTGGAGAGATGGAGAGGAACGGAGAAGAGGGTGAGATGAAAAATGTAAGTAGAGAAAAGGAAGGAATCCCTGTGCTGCAACCTGCCGTTGACTTCACATCCTGTTCAAAGAGTACTTACTTACTGTTGACTTTTTGTTACCCTTTTGTGCGAAAAAAAAGCTTGTGAGATCATGGTTGTTTTTTATGTGTATGTGTGCGTGCATGGCTGTGTGTGTTGTATAATATTAATTTGTTATTTGCCCGCCATTCTGTGTGGAAAATCACTCTGGTTTTGATGTTCCATTTATGTAACCAACTATATGGATAGGATTAGGAATAGGCTGGGTGTGCGTGGATGATGACCACTCATTTGGCTGTCGTGTACAGGAACGCTGAGAGATGGAGATAGGCGGAAGACCTTGGCATCACACCGCCCCTGCCTCCTTCGTGTCTGCATGTGGCTGATGTCACAGGCATCCATCCTCAGGGAACGATATGACACATCCAGTGCTTAATTTGAGCTGTATCCTGCCGGAACAGGATCTGCCACCTCTCCGTTTTGGACTGTTTCGTTCCGGAACCTATTTGGCTGGATCCGGTACCTCTCCTGGCATGAAAATAATTGTCACTTTTTGCAATGTCAAAAATATAATAAACACAATCAAAGTTCATTCGAGTTGCCTCTTAGTTAATTCTCTTGCCACAGAGGATAAATAGCTTATTTTAAAAGTAGCCTAGCTGTGGAGTGTAGCCCAATAACAAGGCACAGTCTAGAGTCGGGAACGCGCAGAAAATCCATCAGTCAAGAAACAGCATGCAGATATAACTGGCCGTGTTTAAAATAATATTTAAAATAGCCTTCCTTGCTGGAAAACACAGTTTGGAAAGCAAATGGCTTCTGCTGAAAAGAGAAGACTATAATCTGTCAGCTGTAGGCTACCAAAATGTTAGATCAACTTCCAAATATTGTTTTACAAAGTAAAACAAGAGGGAGAGAGGCTTTTGGCATGAGCACATAGGCCATCACCAGCGAGCTGCGCATCATTGGGTGAGTCAGTGAAACTGGAAAGCATTTTAAGGACTATAATTTCCTCCTCATCTTGTAGCATACAATATGTCTCTCCACACACCTAGGCCTAGGCTATTGATGGATTCAAGACAAGGTCTTTTTCCTTGATCTCAGATTCTCTGTTCGTCAGTGTCAAAGTAGCCTGTCATTTCAATCATTAGTGCGGTATTATGGTGTTTTCAACACAACTGGGAACTCTGAAATAAACGAGGTCGAGTCATGACGTCGGATATCTTCAGGTCTGAAAGTCGACACTTTAGAAAGAGGCCAGAGTTCCCCACTTGGGAATAGCCATGTTGTCATCCAGGACCAGGAAGATATTATTTTTGTGAGCTGCTAGACCTACGCTGTTTGTTTACAGACCATTATATAATAGAAGTTATGTAACATGAATAGAAATTCCTTTTTTTTAGGATCATTGCATTACATTCATTTAGTTTCCTTGTGCCAGCCGTGAATCCCAATTCAGATGTCTTGACCCCTTTCCTTGTGAACATACATTTCTGAGATAGAAGAGGAAATGGTATGGCTTCATCCCATTAAATTGCAAGTGAAAGCGATCATGCGGATAAATAACGAATGTTCACAGTAATTGGGGCACTTTGGATACTGTGTAAAACTGCAAAATAGTACCATTTCCTTTTTTTAATGAGGCTATTAGACCAACGCTGAACATGTTAGAGTGGTGTGAATGTTAAAGCTTTGAATACTGCATTGGGTTTGTATGTGAGTGACCAATGCCTTAAACCTGAGGGTTGTCCCACCCTCAGGGCGATACATCCGTAGTATTAGGAATTAGAATACTAGTAATAATAGTCATTTAATAGGATTTCTTTGGATATATCTGACTCAGCTGGCGGGCAGTCAGCATTGGACAACGGTCCTTGGCCCAGAGCATTTGTCCAGCCTGGATCTTTAGCATGGCGGACATGTCTGGTGTGCATGGCCAAAGAGCTCTATTTTCATGTTACTTGACCAAAGCACAGGTTCCAATCCAAGTGCCAATGCCTTTTCGCAAGCTCCAGGCGTTTACATTTGTTGAATGACAACAAATCAAATCATATCAAGCTTTATTTATATAGCATATTTCAGACATGGAATGCAACATAATGTGCTTCACAGGGGGAAAAAATGAATAAAAACAATGAAAATATAAACAGAAATATTTACTACTTAACAAACATAAGAGGATGAAAAAACTAAAGAATAACAAAAACTGAACGACTAAAAAAAGCTAAGCTAAAAATGTATGTTTTAAGACCTATTTTAAATATATCTACAGTTTCGGCCACCCCCGGGTTGTCTGGCATGCTGTTTCAGAGGCTGGGGGCATAGTAACTAAAGGCTGCCTCTCCATGCCTCTTGGTCCTAGGCTTTGGGATACTTAAAAGGCCAGTGCCAGAGGACCTCAGGCATGGGACTTATTGGGTACATAACTCAAAAGCATGTCTGACATGATTGGGGATCAAAAATTGTGGATTGATTTAAAAACCAATAGAATAATCTTTAAAATTATTCTTAAACTCACAGGCAGCCAGTGCAGAGACTTTAAAACCGGTGTAATGTGTGATCTCCGTCTGGTCTTGGTCAGTACCCGTGCTGCAGCATTCTGTATGTTTTGCAGTTGACCAATGGCTTTCCTAGGTAGAACAGACAGGAGAGCATTACAGTAGTCGAGCCTACTTGTAATAAAAGCATGGATGAGTCTCTCTGCATCAGCCTGAGAGAGAAACGGCCGCAGCTTGGCAGTGTTACTCAGGTGGTAAAAAGCTATTTTGGTCACGTTCCTAATGTGTGAGTTCAGAATCTAAAATGACACACTATGTTTTTTACCTGGTGTTTTATCTTTATTGCCCGTGAATTAAAATGTGTGGCCAGATTATCTCAACAATAAGTACCTCGGTCTCGTCTTGCTTTAGCTGGAGGAAGTTGTGACCCATCCAAGTATTTAAATCACTAACACAGTCTAATAATTTATCCGTGGAGCAACAGTCCTCTGGTGACACAGAAATGTAAAGTTCTGTATCGTGAAAATCAATAATGTGCTCTCTGATAACACTGCCGAGGGGTAACATACTATATAAACTGAACAGTATCAGACCCAAAATAAAACCTTGTGGAACGCAACGTGTGATATGTATTTTATCTGAGTTATGTTCACCAAGGGTGACAAAAAAACTCTCAATTAAATAGGTCCTAAACCAATTTAGAACTGGACCGGAGAGGCCAACCCACCTCTCCAGTCTGGGCAGAAAGACATCATCGTCGCTAGTGTTGAATGCAGCACTTAAATCCAAGAACAGAGAGCTGTTTGGCATCTGTGTTGGCTCTAAGAACATGTATCACTTTAACTAAGGTTGTCTGTGTGCTGGGCCCGAAAACCAGATTGGAATTTTTCAAAAATACAATTGGCACTTAAAAAAATTATTTAGCTGTTTGAAAACCAATTTCTCCAGAATTTTGCTTAAGAGTGGAAGGTTGGAGATAGGCCGAAAATTGCTAAGAGGTGAATAATCTAAATTACTTTTCTTCAGAAGGGGTTTCACGATAGCAGTTTTCAGTGCAGTGGGGAAAGTGCCAGTGAACAGGTAGTGATTAACAACAGCTTGCACTTCTTTAGATGTGCAATTAAAAACGGTTTTGAAGAAGGTGGTGGGGATAGGATCGGGAAGGCAGGTAGAAGATTTAAGTTGTGATATCACTTTCCTCAGCATGTCTGTGTGTCAACCAGGGAAAATAAATCCATAGTGCCTTTGCTTGGTAGGCTGGGCACGTCATCAAACTTCTCGTCAGGTCTTGCTCGACTGATACCCTAATGTTTGTATCTTATCTCTCAAATATGCATCTAGATGTGGAAGAAAGTTCACATAGGTTTGCGGGGGTAGGATTTATCAGGCCATCAATGGTCGAGAAGAACATTCAAATTATTCTGATTATTAGTTATCAAGAAAAATGAGCCCGTCTGACATTTCTATTTGCCTTGTTATATAATTATGCCAAGTTGCTCTCTCAGTATATCATAATGGACCTGCAATTTTGACTTTCTTCGCCTCCTCTCTGCCGTTCTGCAATTTTTTCTGTAATTGATTTGTTTCCTCACTCATCCAAGGGACTCTCCATTTGGATGTGGCCTTTCTCAACTTTACTGGAGCTATGGCATCAAGGGTTGCCCTTAATTTTGCTATAAAAATGATCAACTAAATCCTCACAAGAGGATGGCAGAATAGGTGATGGAGTATTGTTCATACACTAAATAAAATCTGTAGCAACTTCAGAGGTAAGATAGCATTTCTTAATAATGCGTTCCGTATTACCCAACGAGGTAGTAGAAAATATACAGTGGTGATCAAAAAGCAACATCAACAATATAGGTAGGTCAATAGAAAGCCCCTTGGTAATAACCAGGTCCAGAGTATGGCCGTGTGCAACGTGTACGTTGGGAGTCATGACGCAAGTACAGGGAGTGCAAATGTAATAATAAATAGAACATAGTACAAACAAGAAAAATACGAAACGCGTACATACATGAAACAAACAGAGTCAATAATGCCTGTGGAAAGAACCAAGGGGAGTGACAGATATAGGGGAGGCTATCGGGAAGGTGATGGAGTCCAGGTGAGTGTCATGAGGCGCAGGTGCGCGAAACGATGGTGGCAGGTGTGTGTAATGATGATTCAACTGGCGACATCGAGCGCCGGAGAGGGGGAGCGGGAGTAAACGTGACCCCGCGGTTATGGGTGGGCCCAGTAACTTGATGGATAAAGTCCATAGAGCTCAAAAGACGAATAACTTCAATGGCCTTGGAGTCAGTCGCTTTGCCAACATGAATATTAAAATTGCCCAACACAATGATTTCATCATAGTTCTCAAAGAGTTTAGAGGAATCAGTAAAGAAAGTGGGGCTGTGCTTAGGTGGCCTATACAGGGTTATGGCCAGCACTGGTGGCTGATAATTAAACAGTATAGCATGATGCTCAGAAGACACAAAGTCGCCAAATGAAATATCCTTACAGCTGAGAGCAATAGTAGAAATAGAGGCTGTCCCCACCACTCTTTTTCCCTTTATTGATAGAGTATGAAAAGCTGTAGTCCAGGGGGAGGCTTCAATAAGAGCGGCACTACAGTCTGGAGACAGCCATGTTTCAGTGAGAAACATGCAATCAACTTTCTGCACAGTAATGAGGTCATTCATGAGAAAGGTTTAACCAGAGATCGCTCTAACATTTAAAAGTGCGACGTTCAACGAGTGTGGGCCACTCTGCCCCTGGTGGATCTGCCTAGAGGTAACCAATGGGATAACAACCACATTATGAATGTTGCAACCACGTTTTAGGAAGTGATAGGAGATAACAGTTTGTATAAACTCACTAGAAGGCGGAGTTAAGTAGGAAGTTCGGGTTGGGGGCAAGAGGGGGAAAAGGGGAGCAGGTAGCTGACTAGTGGTGGATATTCAGCAGCCTGATGGTCTAGGCGTAGAAGCTTTTGGCCAGTCTTACAGTTTTTGCCATGATGCTCCTATACTGCCCGCATTTGTGTGATAGAAATGGGGAGAACAGGCCATGGCTCGTGTGGCTGGGGTACCTGATTTTCTTCTTGGCTTTCCTGTGACATCTGATATTGTAGGTGTCTTCGAGGGCAGACAGTGTGCACCCAATAGTGCGTTCGACTGAGCGTATCACCCTCTGTAGCACCTTGCGGTCCATGGCGGTGGAGTTGCCGTTCCAGGCTGTGATGCAGCCCAACAGTTTGCTCTTGATGGTGCTCCTGTAGAACCCTGCGAGGGTCCCTGGGGACAGGATGAATTTCTTCAGCATCCTGAGGTTGAAGAGTCGCTGCCGTTAGGTCTTCACCACGGTGTCTGTGTGGTTTGACCATTTCAGCTCCTCAGAGGTGTGTACGCCGAGGAACTTTACATATTTAACGGTCTCCTAAGTGGTCCTGTTGATGAGGATGTGGGCATGCCCAGACTTGTTCCTCATGAAGTCCACAATTAGATCCTGTGTTTTTATGGCATCGAGGGACAGGTTCAATACCTGGCACCACACCGTCAGAGGGCCAACTCCTCCCTGTAGGCTGGCTCGTCATCGATTGGTTATCATGCCTACTACTGTCATTATGTCAGCAAACTTGATGATGGAGTTGGAACTGTGTGAGGCCATGCAGTCGTGGGTATACAGGGAGTACAGGATTGGACTGAGGACACACCCTTGTGGGGCCCCGTGTTGAGAATCAGTGTCAAGGAGGTGATGTTGCCTATCTTCACCACCTGGGGGCGGCCCTTCAGGAAGTCCAGGACCCAGTGGCATAGGGAGGAGTTCAGTCCCAGGGTAGTGCACTTTGTGGTGAGCTTAGAGTGCACTATGATATTGAAGGCCGAGCTGTAGTCGATGAAAAGCATCCCCACATATGCATTATATTTGTCCAGGTGGATGAGGGCAATGTGCAATGGCGATTGTCATCTCGCTTTGTTTCTGACATTTTCACCTGCTTCAAGATGTCCACTATCATCCCCCTGCCCAAGAAAGGGAAAGTAACTGAACCTTGCTCCACTGATCCCTCATCTACTGGGTGTGCAGATTTATATTCCAGCCGAGAAATCACAAACTTGATTATCAACTCATTAGTGTTGAAACAGGTGTGTTAATGCTGAGCTGATATGGAACCCTACACAACCAGCAGACATCCAGCAGGGTTGGCCTGATCCAAATATAATAGGTTCATATACTGAACAAAAATATAAACGCAACATGTAAAGTGTTGTTCCCATGTTTCATGATCTGAAATAAAAGATCCCAGAAATGTCTCAAAATGTGTGCACAAATCACTGTTAGTGAGCATTTCTTATTTGCAAAAATAATCCATCCCCCTGACTGATGTGGCATATCAAGAAGATGATTAAACAGCATGATCATTACACAAGTGCACCTTGTGCTGAGGACAATAAAAGGCCACTCTAAAATGTGCAAAAACACAATTCCACAAATATCTCAAGTTTTGAGGGAGCATGTAATTGCATGATGACTGCAAGAATGTCCACCAGAGCTGTTGCCAGAGAATTTATTGTTCATTTCTCTACCATAAGCCACCTCCAATTTGGCAGTATGTCCAGCCGGTCTCACAACCGCAGACCACATGTAACCACGCCAGCCCAGGACCTCCACATCCGGCTTCTTCACCTGCGGCATCGTCTGAGACAAGCCTCCCAGACAGCTGATGAAACTGTGGGTTTGCACAACCGAAGAATTTCTGCACAAACAACCAGAAACCATCTCAGGAAAGCTCATCTACGTGCTCATTGTCCTCACCTGTGTCTTGACCTGACCACAGTTCGGCATCGTAACCGCCTTCAGTGGGCAAATGTTCACCTTCGATAGCCACTAGCTCACTGGAGAAGTGTGCTCTTCATGGATTAATCCCGGTTTAAACTGTACCGGGCAGATGGCAGACAGCATGTATGGCATCGCGGTTTGCAATGTCAGCGTTGTGAACAGAGAGCCACATGGTGACGGTTAGGTTAGAGTATGGGTAAGCATAAGCTATGGACAACAAACAGCTGCATTTTATTGATGGAAATTTTAATGCACAGAAATACCGCCGCCATCCGCCGCCATCACCTCATGTTTCCGCATGATATTGCACGGCCACATGTCGCAGGGATCTGCACACAATTCCTGGAAGCTGAAAATGTCCCAGTTCTTCCCAGGCCTGAATATTCACCAGTATACGGTCCAGAGCATCCCATGTGCGGGATGCTCTGGATCGACGTGTACAGCAGTGTGTTCCAGTTCCCGCCAATATCCAGCAACTTCGCACAGCAATTGAAGAGGAGTGGGACAACATTCTACAGGTCACAATCAACAGCCTGATCAACTGTATGCGAAGGTAATGTGTCGCGCTGCATGAGGCGCATGATGGTCACACCAGATACTAACTGGTTTTCTAATCCACGCCCCTACTTTTTTTAAAGGAACTGTATCTGTGACCAACAGATGGATATCTGTATTCTCAGTCATGTGAAATACATAGATTAGGGCCTAAAGAATGTATTTAAACTGACTGATTTCCTTATATGACTGTAACTCAGTAAAATCTTAGAAATTGTTACATGTTGCGTTTATATTTTTGTTCAGTCGACGTTGTGTGTGATGCTTCACTTTATTTTTGTATACAACATTTGCTAGGCCTACACATACAGTGACTTCAGAAAGTATTCACACCTCTTAAGTTGAACCACATTTTATTGTGTTACAGTCTGAATTTAAAAATGATTCAATTGAATTTTTTGGTCTCTTTCCTACACACTATACCCCATTATGTCCAAGTGGAATTATGTTATTTTTTTATATTTACAAATTAATAAAAAATGATAAGCTGAAATGTCTTAAGTCAATAAGTATACAAACCCTTTGTTATGGAAAGCCTAGGTAAGTTCAGGAGTAAAAATGTCCTTTACAAGTCTCATAATATGTTGCATGAACTCACTTTCTGTGCAACAATAATGTTTAACATGATTTTTTGAATGACTACCTCATCTCTGTACCCCACACACACAATTATCTGTAGGGTTGCTTAGTCGAGCAGTGAATTTCAAACACAGGTTCAACCACAAAGACCAGGAGGTATTCCAATGCCTCGCACAGAAGTAGTTGCCGGAGAGGAAGGAAACTGCTCAGGGATTTCACCATGAGGCCAATGGTAACATTAATACATTTACAGAGTTTAATGGCTGTGATAGGAGAAAGCTGAGGATGGATCAACAACATTCTAGTTAGTCCACAATACTAACCTAATTGACAGTGAAAAGAAGGAAGCCTCTCCAGAATAAAAAATATTCCAAAACGTGCACCCTGTTTACAACAAGGCACTAAAGTAATACTGCAAAAAATGTGGCAAATCAATTACCTTTTGTCCTGAATACAAAGTGTTATGTTCGGGGCAAATCCAATACAACAAATTACTGAGTACCACTCTCCATATTTTCAAGCATAGTGGTGGCTGCATTATGTTATGGGTATGCATGTAATCGTTAAGGACTGGGGAGTTTTTCAGAATGAAAAAAATAAATGGAATGGCTCTAAGTAGAGACAAAATCCTAGAGGAAAACCTTGTTCATTCTGCTTTGTACCAGATACTGGGAGATTAATTCACCTTTCAGCAAGACAACCTAAAACACAATGCCAAATTGACACTGGAATTGCTAACTAAGAAGACAGTGAATGTCCCTGAGTGGCCGAGTTACAGTTTTGACTCATCAATTTGCAAACATTTCAAAAAAAAAAAAACATTTTCATTTTGTCATTATGGGGTGTTGTGTGCAGATGGGTGAAATCTATTTAATCCATTTTGAATTCAAGCTGTACCACAGCAAAATGTGGAAAGAATCAAGAGGTGTGAATATTTTCTGAAGACACTGTATAACGCATGTCATATAGGATATACCCTTAGTCTCTTTGGACATTCATTGGAACCTCTCTCTTCATCTGCAAGCAGGCTTTCACAGCTTTCCATATCTGAGGACAGAAAACATTACGAAGAAACAGGCTTCATTATAATCAAATTAGACAGCACTGAATAGTAATGTATGCTGCTATTATCTCTCTGTCCTCAAAGTTTAACCCTCTAGAGACTTGAACTGGAGAATCTTTTCATAATGTCCTCCCACAAAAGTACCTTCCCTGTGCAGTAGCCTGCACTTTCCCTTTACTGACAGCTGGAGCTGCAATGTCACCCTCTTCCATGGCTGATATCTCAAAAAATGCGTTTGGAGACCATTTCTAATTTACAATGATTACATTAAGAAAGCTAGCTAATACAGCGTTAGCTAGCTGATTACATTTACTTCACTTAGCTAAGCAGTGTGAAAAGCTAGCTAGCTAACTAGCAGCTTAGTTGAGTTAGCCTACAGTGTCCTACATAATGTTTTTACATTTAAAAATGCATTTACTTACTTGAAGAGGCACTCCCACTGCCTCCATTTTTTGTGTCCCTTCAAAAACGAAATAATGAGCAATCTTCACAATGTTTTTTGTGCTAACAATGTTAAACCTGCAGCCATGCAGACAAATGGAGACAAGGGGAAAAAGTGTGTTTGTCACCACATCGGTTTAGAACGTGTTGTGACGTTTGACTTTACCAGCGTAATCCACTTTAAGTTTCAATAAATATAGATCGCAGACTGTCGGCCACACTTGATAACTTGAAAACTAGCATTTGAAACTAGCATAGGCAACAACTACCCGGACGGAAAACAGTGACACACATAACACTCGGAACCCCTTCTACGGTCATGTGGGGGAGGGTTCTTGAAATGTAACAACCAATCAACATCTTTCCGCGGACCATTCAAACTGACGTGATTTTGGAGGTGTGGCAATACGAGAGTATCTCAATATGACATTCTGCCTGAGGACTCAGGGCATGAAAGCCTTGCTTATTTTTTTTGAAGCACTTAAGCTCCAGTTGATTCAGAACACACCTTTTTTCCATCTTCTTTTGAAGATGCAGGAACTTGGCTGGGGTTTAGAAATTAGATGGAAATGAAATGTCCTCAATCACATGTCATTGACCTGTGTGCTCTGCTGCAGGCAGACCTTTACACACTGCCTGTTTATGTTGATGTTATTGTTTTTTTCCCCCACGGACCTTTTTTAGTCTGTTTATTTACATTGTTTGAGCTGGCTCACAGCTCGCGCACCCGTGGCGTGACGACAGCCACTGAAAGAGTCAGACTTGGAATCTTTACGTCTTTATCGTGAAGCAAAAATCACATTTAGTTTGGTTGTCCTCTGACTTTGTGCAGGCACTGTTAGAATACTGATGGCTGACTTTGAGAAGGACGCCAGTCCATATTGATTCATACCATTGCAGTTGGGTGACATCAACTCTCATAAATATTCAAATTTCAGCCGTCTGACCAAACCGTTCCAACACTATTTGAGAAATGAACATTGACAAATACTGTCGTTGAGTATTACTCAGAATGCATGGCAACCATTACCCATCTCTTCCACAGTTTATTACCTTCAGTGAAGGCTGTGCTTTACACTGCCAAATACAAGAAACGTTGTAAGAGTGAAGTAACAAATAAAGAGGGGGAAAAAAGGCCAGTTGATGTAACAAAATGAATAGAGAGAGGGAGAAATAGGGAGAGAGAGAAATAGTAACAAAGGAGGGCAGAAAAAGAGACAGAATGCAAGAGAGAGTTTAAAAGAGTGTGAGTGCGAGAGAAGGAGAAAAGGAGACGAAAGAGAAAGAGGGAGCGGGAGAGAGAGAGAGAGAGAGCGTTGAAAGAAAGAGTGGAAGAGAGAGAGAAAGAGAGGAGGAGAGAATCTCAGCAAACGCTCCATAATTCATCAGCTCATCTCACTGCAGTAAAGCCAGCAGGGGGAGTTGTTGTAATATTTGGTGGTGTGTGAAGCAATGCGTCAGGCAGGCAGACACGTACAGGCAGAGACAGCCTAGCTCTATCAATCCAGTCAATATTACCAAGTGCAGCAAGGGACTGTCAACTCAGAGGAGTTCTGTGACAGTAAATTAACCAGGCCGTAGCTCACTGTAGGTGTGCAGCCCATCTTGGCCACAGCTCCATGAAATGTTTCCTGCACTTTTAAGGCACTGACATTTTGCCTGCTATAGTTCTCTGGTCTCACAGGTGAGACTAGCTGAGAGTCTGAGCTGAGGTGTCTTTTATGCAGAGCTGTGGTGAAGGATAGCTTGGCAGTATGGAAATCTGTTTGTTTGAGTTGCAGGACCGAGTTTGCGTCTGAGCTCATAGGATGTGTAATGTCTTCTGTGTACTTCTGTAACTGAGTTTGGAGAAAAAGGAACTCACTCATGGTTGAGAGGAAATAGATGATATATTAATACTGCATACTGTGATGAATAACATACGTTTGTGTTGTCGTTTCTTTCGGAATCATAAACAAAGCTTTTGCCCTGGGGTGGTTATTGTGGGGTGATATGAAGTCTTATTTTCTATTACATTAATAACACATGCCCAGTCTCAATGCACTCAGGGACTCTGCTGCTATTGCTCACTGAGACTACAGCGGGAGAAGTTGATTTTTCAGCACTGAATAATGTCCCACTGCCATGTCCCAAAGGCATAATGACCACTGACATTGCTGCTTTCAACTCGATTCCAACTAAATTCAGGTCATGGGGTTTACATTGGTAAAATGTTAGCTCTAAATATTTCATTATCGCTATGAAACCTGTGAGGAGGAGACACAAATAGCCGAGTGGTGTGACGGGGAGATAACGATCTGTAAAACGCAAGTGTCAAAGCTGAAATGGAGCACAAGGGTTCCTCTTTAAGCCTTCCCAACACAGGCTAGGCAGCAGAGTGTGTACTCAGGCTGTGGGTCCGCTGGGTCCAGACTATGGTGGGTTAGCTGCTGATTGACAGGGGATCAGATACGCCGCTGACAGGGGAGGCGAGGGCAGCGCTATCTCATGGCCCCCTCTGTTGACACGCCGCCTGTTCCCATCCAGCCCACGGAGCCGGAGATGCTAAATGCTGCACTCAACGCAGGAGTATGAGTAGTGGAGGCAGAGAGGCAGGAGGTGCAAATATTCTAATCCAGGTTTGAACGCTCTCCAGAAAAGTTCTTACCTAAATCTATTATGCTCAAGTGTGAGGGTTTCCTTTCCACTACATTTAATCACATGGCCGAGTAATTGTTTTTACGTTGGAAAAAGGGCCCCCTGCCCGAGACAGTAGACAGCTGAGCGTTAGGCTAAGGTGTGGACCAATTAAAATAAGTGCATCTAATGCGGGAGAGAAACGCTGCATATCTCAGCCAGAGCACTTTTCAACCAGACAGAGATATTGTAAATTAGGCTTAATGCATATTTGATTAACTCATAAATAACCCAATACAGCACAAATCAGAAGTTAATACACATTGCTGCCAGGGTGCAGTATTTGTCATTCGTTCTGGCCAAGTACAAAAAATGACTGTGTAGCTCCAGATGTATTACTCAAACCTTCACAGTGTGAAGCTGAAATTGACCTTTACATGTGGGCATAAAAGGGGTGGTGCATAATTGAAAATCTTTCAAATCAAAATGTTGGCCTTCTCAGAGTTTCATCTGTAAGCATTGTGCAAATGATCCGTTCTGACTCTAACAAATGGAGTCTGCCATTTATTTCTTTACTGTATCAGTACATGAATTGAAGATGAATAGAACACACTCCTAGAAAAAAAGGTTCTGGATAGAACCAAAAAGGGTTTATTGCTTGCTTCATATATGGCACCCCTAATGGTTCTATATACAGTAGAACCCTTTTTAAAGTTCTATGATCAGAACCCCAGGTGTTCTTCTTCAATTAACCATATAGAACACTTGGGTTCCATATAGGGTTCTATATGAAACCAATTTTGGTTCTATATAGAAAACTTAAGGACGCCATAAAATATATGAAGTATGCATAGAACACGTCTTGGTTCTATCCAAAACCTTTTTTCTAAGAGTGCAGTGTTCACTCACATTGTAAAACAGTAAACACACATGTAACATCAATGCTCTGTGCCTCAGAAGCCTTGACATGGGCTATGCAGTTACTCAGGCACACTCCGTTAGGAGGACAGAGTCTAAATCTGAACACATGCATCACATGCCGCCTAAGGCACTTCTCCCAAATTAGACCCAACATTGTCTCGGCTTGCCAGGTGATACATGGTGGCCTGGGGTAAGGCGGCAGGCATAAAGACACTCATAGTGACATATCTTCAACAAAGTCAAGTGCATATCTTCTCCAAAGTCAAGTTTGAGATGTGTCAAAGAATTATTAAAGGACAAACCAGTTTGTGACGCCTGGCCTTTTCAAGAGCATAAAATCTGTCAACCTCTGTCGTCTAGACTGTTCATTCTCTACTGGGCCAACTAGTGTATTCAGGAGCCAGGAGGTGTATCTAAGGTCATGTCAGAGCCAGTCCTTACGTGTTCCACTTCTTCGCCCTGGCACTGTAGCCAGTGATGCAGTGTTGACAGTTGGCAGGTGAAGCGAAGCCCAGGGGTTGGGCCTCAACAAGTCAGCTTTAGCTGTACTTCTCACAGGGGTCTTTGAAGGCCGCTGAGCACGAGGCCTAACCTTTCCCCACCTCCTGTTGCTGCACCCCCAGGGATAAAGAGCCCTTGTTACACACAGCCTAGCACATGCAGCAGCAGAGACAGAGAGAGACATATACTGCATATTTACCTAAGATGACACAGGGCCATACTTAACATTCTGGATTTAGCACTAACCCATTCCATTTAAATCTCTGTTTTGTAAAAAAATTATATATTTGCGATATTCTTAATTAAGTGTTCTGTGTCATGGTGATGAGTAAGTAAAATAGTTGGCTTGGCAGGTAAGACATTAAGTCATTTTGTCTGCCACCACAAAAAGAACACAACAGCTGATTATTACCTCAGCTCAAAACCCAAATCATTACAATATGTTGTGAAACGTACAAATATACATCCAACCTTGCAATACATGAATTGAGTCCTCAAGGCGGTCTAAATTGCACTGATTAAAAATTCACATGAAAGATTATTAGAAATGCAATTTGATATTCAAAATTCAGAAATATTAAATTGCGCAGTCTCTGACAATCAGGTGCTAATCCATGAATTGCAATACATCTCTCCATCTTTCCAAATTCACAAATGTATGTGGTACAACCTCCAGACATATGAGGGTGATTTTGCAATTAAGATCAAGATTAGATTTTTAAGATAAAATGTTCATTTAGATTTTTTTTCTTCACATCCATTTTTTTTTCTCACATCCATTAAGTGGAGACTAATATAACCTTAAACGTATATTTAATGCACCTGTTTAAAAAAAAAAGTCAAATAAATGGAAATTATATACATATTAGATGTGCATAAGCCATTTGTTACTTTTTTTACTCAAAATACAGTGGTCTCTAAGTATTGTGTCATTACCACCACGACAAGTAAATTACATGATAATAACCTTTTATCAAAAGTTTGTGTACTTGGTTACCATTGATATGAATAGTGACAGTGGAGCACATGGATGTCATGAAGGGAAATAAAACAATTTGCTGCCGGGATATTATAGAAAAATAAAGGTAAATAAGACCATTGTACATCATTAACAAAGAGGCTATAATTTCATCAAATTATGTTCGATTTTTAAAATGATGTTTTAATTCTGTGTATTTAGGATACATTGTATGGTAGCTGTTCAACTAGAGTTGGCATGATAGAATCCCTACTATTTATTACCAAATGCAGTAAAAATGTAATTCCCACCACATAATAAACTGTGATGTTAAGGACAGAATGTAATGGTAATGGCAAAATGTATTATTTCATACATTTTTACTTATCTTAAGGCCTGAAAAGACACACAAATTACATATACTATCATGGTTATGTTGAAATTGAACACTTATTTGCTAAATAAGACCATCACATTTTGTAATATGTTAGGATGATTGAGTGATTTTAATGTCTATTTATGTGACTTACTACATACACTATATATATATATAAAGTTTGGGGTCACTTAGAAATCACTTTTTTTGGTCCATTAAAATAACATCAAATTGATCAGAAATACATTGTAGACATTGTTAATGTTGTAAATGACTATTGTAGCTGGAAACGGCATCTTTTTTTATGGAAAAATGGTCTTTCAAAAAGAAGGACATTTCTAAGTGACACCAAACTTTTGAACTGTAGTGTATATACAAAAGTTTGTGGACACCCCTTCAAATTTGTGTATTTGGCAATTTCAGCCACACCCGCTGCTGAAAGTTGTATAAAATTGAGCACACAGGCATGCAATCTCCATAAACAAACACCTCCAGTAGAATAGCAATAATGAAGAGCTCAGTGACTTTCAACATGGCACCGTCATAGGATGCTACCTTTCCAGCAAGTCAGTTTGTCAAATTTCTACCCTTGTAGAGCTGCCCTGGTCAACTGTAAGTGCTGTTATTGTGAAGTGGAAATGTCTTGGAGCAACATCGGCTTAGCCACAAAGTGTTAGGCCACACAAGCTCACAGAAAGGGACCTCCAAGTGCTTAAGCGTATATCGCATAAAAATTGTCTGTACTCAGTTGCAACACTCACTACCGAGTTCCAAACTGCCTCTGGAAGCAATGTCAGCAAAATCCCTGTTCGTTCGGAGCTTCATGAAATGGGTTTCCATGGCCAAGCAGCTGCACACAAGCATAAGATCCCGTCAGAGATCCCGCGTCAGCTGAAGTTCGATGGACAAATCTCGGTTGGCGGATGCCAGGAGAAATCTACCTACTACATTACAGAGTGCCAACTGTAAAGTTTGGTGAAGGAGGAATAATGCTCTGGGGCTGTTTTTCATGGTTCGGGCCCGTTAGTTCCAGTGAAGGGAAATCAAAACACTACAGCATACAATGACATTCTAGACGATTCTGTGCTTCCAACTTTGTGGTAACAGTTTTGGGGAAGGCCCTTTCCTTTTTCAGCATGACAATTCCCCCATGCACAAAGCGAATTCCTTACATAAATGGTTTGTTGAGATTGGTGTGGAAGAACTTGACTGGTCTGCACAGAGCCCTGACCTCAACCCCATCGAACACCTTTGTGATGAATCGGACCGAATGGTCTGGTCTAAATCTTCAATAAAATTAAACATGTACAACTGTGACATTGAAATGTTTAATGGTATTTTTCATTGGTTGTTTTATATAAAATGTAATTTCTACCACACTCTGTCATTGCCACAATATAAAGTCATTACCAACACAGTACATATTTTTGAGGCAAAGCTGTATTAAATTACAATTGACACTGATGATTTTTACCATGTGTGAACATGATAATATAAGGTTCACTTCTTCAAGATAATTCCTAAAAGAACATAAAATATTAAGATTTTGATGTGATAAATACATGTTTCTCAGGATCATCAAGGCATTTATGGACATTGCAACATTGAATACATGTAATTAAGAAAACTTCCGAATTGTAAAAAGAATAAAGATGTCAAAGAAAATCTGGTGAAATGTTATATAAAATACCTTAGGCAAGGGTTATGTAATTTCCTTTTCAACTAAAATAGCTAATTTTAGGATGTGGTGGTAATGACATTTCCCCTCAAGATATTTGGGGAAACTGATAAACATCTTTATATTATTAATAAGCATGGTTTCAGCCACTATTAAATCTAGCTTCCAGACAGTGGAGAAAACAGTTTGATAGATAAAAAGCAGTTTCAAGAGGTTTCATTTTCAAAAACATTTCACTTCTAATTGTGCCGTATTTGCAAAATCAACCATAAATACATATACAGTGCCTTCAGAAAGGACACATGGTATGTATTCTACACTTTGTTGCATTGGAAAACCTCCCTGGTCTTTGTGGTTGAAGCTGTGTTTAAAATTCACTGCTCGACTGAGGGTGGGGTACAGAGATGAGGTAGTCATTCAAAACTGTATGTTAACACTATTATTGCACACAGAGTGAGTCCATGCAATTTATTATGTGACATGTTAAGGACATTTTTACTCCTGAACATATTTAGGCTTGCCGTAACAAAGGGGTTGAATACTTATTGACTCAAGACGTTTCAGCTTTTCATTTAAATACATTTCTTAAAATTTTGAAAAACATAATTCCACTTTGTATTGTGTGTATGCCAGTGACACACAATCTCAATTGAATCTATTTTAAATTCAGGCTGTAGCACAACAAAATATGGAAAAAATATTTTCTTTATTTCATCATTTGAGTTGACACGCTTTTCATTAAATGGCTTTCTTCAAGTATTATTTTGACATAGCAGCTAAACTTAAGGTTAGAGCTCTATATTCAGCAGTAGAAACAGTCGTAAAGGTTGTTTATCACCTTTTTCCACTGGTGACGACAAGTGCACTCGTCTTTATCCCCTTAGTCAGGGAGAAAATGTTGGACACAAAAAAGCTGGATGAATGAACAATTGTTGGCTGAGTAACTATCGCTGTCTGTATTCACAGTGAGAGAAATCTATGGGTTTGGGTTGAACAAGAGTTATATAACTTCCTGATGAGAATGCAGAAAAGGCTGGGATCTACCAAACATCTCTTGGGCAATAAATTCGATTTTCATCACAATTCTGCAGCGTTGAGAAATACTGAACACAGAGATATGTGTCATTCTGTTATTTCAGGGGCTGGTTGCCACACAGGTTGGTTGTTACAATGGTCAAAACTCAACATTTGGAGGGTGCTGTGAATTGTGTGTGCCCACAGATCAGCCATGTTGGTCATGCATGTCAATTTGGATCAATATTGCTGCAGAATTATTTTCCTGTTTAGAGACATGCCGTGTTTTTCGAAGATACTGTATTGTATTAGCTCAACCCAGGGACAGCAGTGATCTGTTGACCGTTCTGTAGTGTTCTGACTTCTATGAAGGACACATTTTATTGTTATTAAATGAGACACAATCAATTGCAGGCTCTACAAATTGAATTTGTAGAGCCTGCAATTGTCAAAGCCACTGTTATCTCAATGGCTTTGATGGCACATTCTGTCTTTGTACTGATTGTGGTAACATTTCAGGGCTAAATGACTTTATGATTGTCCCGCATGCATGCATTTCCAGGCATTGGGCTCCATTTGTCATTAAAATCCAAAGCGGATGATAGTGTATGTGGCTAACTGTTCCCTGGCTATAAAACCCCAGTTACTGGCATGGGTAAAATTCATCCTCACTATTACATAAACATTAGGAAAGATCAGGGACTCATTATTTCATTTTGGCGTTATCCTACAGAATGGTCCGAAGGGTTGGAGGTCATGGATTCACAAACCAAGAGAAATCAAACTTTTCAATGATTTTTGATGGCAGGATGCGATGTGTGAACAAGAAAAACGGTTATAGTTTCTAGAATAAATAATAGTCATTTCTGAGAGCCTTCGGTATCATCCTATCCCACTGTCAGAGGGGGTCAAGAGGTTAGTGGAGGCATGGGAGAAGAGTGGGAAAAACTAAATAATTCACCCTAACTTGGCAGAGCAATACCATCTCAGAGATTGCTGCTCCAAGAAACCTGAAATGAGTCACGCTGCTCTCGAGAACTACTCTGCTGTTTGTCGTGAATAACAACTAAGCCATTCATACATGGGCACCTCATGAAACAGAAACATAATTATTTGGCTTTAGATTGATTTAGTTAGTTGATTAGAGACATTGACAGGGAAATGACCCTAAACACCACTGGAACATGGCAAATTTTCTTCCATAGTAAACAGAAGTTGAAGTTATATGAATTATTTTGGGCTCTAAAATCTGAGAGCAGAAATAGTGACTTTTTAGATTAGCACTACAATGCTGTTTTGTGTTGGTCTTGGGTAGAGTCTCTATTTAAATCTGTTAGTGTAACGGCTGTCGCTCTCCTCATCCTCGGATGAGGTGAGGAGAGAAGGATCTTCAGACCAAAACGCAGGCTCAGGGAAATAAGCCATCTTTATTATAAATTACGATGGCACACGAAACGAAACAAAACACTTTCCAAACTACAAAATAACAAAACGACGTTGACGAGACCTGAACATAAACTTACATAACTAAACATAAACTTACGTACAGGTAACAGACGACATCGAAACGAAACGAACAACCGAAACAATCCCGTATGGTGTAAGACATAACACAGACACAGGAGACAATCACCCACAACGAACACTGTGACAACGCCTACCTAAATATGACTCTTAATTAGAGGAACGCCAAACACCTGCCTCTAATTAAGAGCCATACCAGGTAACCCAAAACCAACACAGAAACAGAAAACATAGAATGCCCACCCAACCTCACGTCCTGACCAACTAACACACAAAAACTAACAGAAATAGGTCAGGAACGTGACAGTTAGTTTTTTCTATTAGGTCTAATTGGCCCAGTCTCAGTACTTGAATGAGGCAAATACTGTACATGGATATGAAGTTATACCTCGCATTTGCTCACTTGGTAAAGGAGTGTTGATCTTTGCAATAATCACTTATTCTTGGCAGGGGAAGTCATTTTTTTTCAAATATCAACAGACTCTTATTTTTTACCATTTGATTAGTAACTCTTCTCATTTACATATTTATCCACATCAAACATATCTTGTTGCATGTGATGAAAGTTCAATTTAGTCCAGAGGATTATTTAGTATTATTTATAGAGGCGTAAATACTTTTGGATGACAATTCAAATAAAAAATTCATGCTGGCATCCTTATTAGAAAATTAGATTGGCGTTTCATCAAGCAAACAGTTTAGTTTATGTTTCGTAATTCAGGAGAGAGTGTGGGTAAAAACAAGAACGCGAGGAGTTGAAGATTGAAACTCGTAATCAGAGAAATCCATAGGGTGTCGAGGTGTTTGCAATCTACCTGAGGATATGCTAATCTTGATTATACAGGCCATGGATGATCGGGAGGCAAAGAGCGCCTTGACAACATCCTAAAGCAGCTGAATCTTTTGACAACAGAACGACATACTGTATGTGTGTGTTGACATTACTTATACTGTATATCAGATTCCCATCTTTGATTCATTAAGGGTTGGTGTAAGACTGAAAAGGCAGGCTATAGACGCAGTTCTTTTTTTTGTTTATAATACTCTAGTCTACGAGACTATAAAATGTTAACGTGGCTAATCACCTGTTCCCCATCTGTAATTTCCTTTTGGGTATGGCTAAAAAGCCTCACATACAAGGCAATAGTTATGATGTCTATTTGAATTGCTACCTCCCTACAGAGAGGCCGCGCAAATAATATCGAAGCCGGAAGGAGAAACTCAACATGATCTACCTTAGGGAGGGGAGATTATACCTGCTTAATTTAAGCAGCACAAATACTGTATCAGAGCAGCAATTAAATCATCCTGCTGACGTCTCCCATAATCACAGCAAAGAAAGAGAGAGAGAGAGAGGTTAGAAATAGCCACGCAGGCGCCCCCACTGCTCACAGTCCAAAAGGAAGAGATGCCAGCCTTGCAGAAAGAGACATGAAGTAGCTTTAGTGTGCTTACAAAATGGAGGAGTGCAATTTTTCATTCGACTCCAGTTTAGGAACTTGTTTGGTCATCAACCTCTCATGGCATGATTGTGTTCTTATGACTACAGTACTATCCTTGTTGTGATAGGCTACGTGGCGCTTTCCAGCAGTCAAATGACCCAGTGGCCTCAATGGTATTAATGAACAGTCTATAAAATGTAATATTAGGATGCAAACTCAAAATGGAATAGATTTCACCTCTGAAATGTATATCTGACATGGTACATGTGTCTTCTTTTTTTAAGCCCATAACCATGTTTGTGAGGTGTATACTTTTGTTTCAAAGTAGATCTGTTTAAGACTATCAAGAGACACTCTGTGTGACCCTGATTCAGCCCACTGCAGTAAAAGGTTAAGTGTTAAATGTATCTGCATCACTATACTACAGATGTGTGTGATATCAGCACACTCGGGTGGAGGAGATGCAGTGAATATATTTTGTTTGGATAGGTTTGGACCAGAGCAATACATCAGCCCTAGATATAGGATGGTGTAAATAGACTTCCTGGGTATCATGATATAGGTTAACAGTCTTGGGAGCAGGTTTGTTTGTGTGGTCACTGCCAAACGTTTAATGAAAGTCATCAACTACTGTAGGTGCAGAGACTTAAAACTGTGAGCCAGAAAATCAAATGGAATATGTACTTTTTACCTGATGGTTAGGAAACAAGTACATATTCCTCTTGATTTTATCTCAAATTTTAGGGCCTCCATTGGTGAGTACATAAATAGTTTTTGAAAACCAACATAAAAATTTGGACATGTCGTGATCTGCAATTTAAAGGCGGTTGATATGTTCAGAGATGAGTTTTCATAACCCGGACTGCTCAAAGATTTTGAGGTAAACTCTGTCTGACAGACAATGCATGGTCTAGTATCTCTAATGGCCCCATAAGTCCATGTACATAAGAAAGCACTCACTGGAGACAAATATGTCTGCTCCTCTCTTACCAATGGTCATTCTGGCGTTACCCTACTTTTTAAAACAATGCTCTGACTTGAACAAACTTAGTTGTGTATACAGTGCATTCGGAAAGAATTCAGACCCCTTTACTTTTCCCACGTTTTGTTATTACAGCCTTATTCTAAAATGGTTTGAATTAATTTTTTCCCTCACCAATCTACACACAATACCCCATAATGACAAAGCGAAAACTGTTTTCTAGACATTTATGCAAAAAATACCTTATTTACATAAATATTCAGACCCTTTCCAATGAGACTCGAAATTGAGCTCAGGTGCATCCTGTTTCCATTGATCATCCTTGAGATGTTTCTGTAACTTAGTTGGAGTCCATCTGTGGTAAATTCAATAGATAGGACATGATTTGGAAAGGCAAACACCTGTCTATATAAGGTCCCACAGTTGACAGTGCATGTCGGAGCAAAAACCAGGCCATGAGGTCGAAGGAATTGTAGAGCTCCGAGACAGGATTTTGTCGAGACACAGATCTGGGGAATGTTACCTAAAATGTCTGCACTATTGAAGGTCCCCAAGAACACAGTGGCCTCCATCGTTCTTAAATGGAAGAAGTTTGGGACCACCAAACTACAGAGTAAATGATTCAGAACCGATTACCCTCATTACAATGTTCTAAGTATATCCGCCTGAAAGGCTAGTGGTGTAACCTAAGTGTGGCATCTTCGCCATGTATTCAAACTGTCTCCAAAATGGCAGCATATCAAAGATTCATAAGAATCCCTTTTTAAAGAATGCCCTTAAAAATACATGATACAAGAAAGTAAAAAAAACATTTTATATATTGGTGATGCACTTAATGCTATGATTGGTGTTCAAAGATGCACATTGAACAGGAACAACAACCTAACACAACAATTGACCAATTCCTTCAGTTAATCTAGTCAATAGAGTGTGGGGTGGTGGTGTAGCTAAGAGGAGGCTGACATGTAAAGTGGTTGTTGCTGAGGTGCATATCCAGGTGAGTATTAGGGAGAGAGTACAGGGAGGCAGTACAGCACAGGTGTATGCGTGACAGGACAGATGAATGCGTGTCGAGGGAGCATTTCCTGAATCACTCTCCTCCTGTGACCGTTGAACCAACTCTTTCACCATGCAACCTGCCTCTCTTAAAATCCAAAATAACCTGTGCTTGACTTGACTGAGTGCCCAGACAGTGTTATGAGGAAAATCCTATCTTGGTCCATCTCAAATGGTTATTGTGTACTGTGCAACTGCAGTTGGCCTGTTTAAACTACTGTAACTACAATCCCTCGTGTTCATTGAGAGGACACAGTTACAGTTTTATGCATTGATTTTCATACACATATACACACACGTGCAGTGCTACATAAAAGGTAGCTGTAGAAGTGCATAAGAGGTTACTTTACCCCAAATATTGAATGAATTCAAATGAGCAGCAATTACCGCTGGAAAATAAGCATCTAATCAACATCCAACCAAATCAATATCTCTGTACCATCTTTGGGGATTAGCAGTGACCTGAGCAGTGTCCATGACAGTACCAATGACATGGTGGCCTGCCTGGGAGTGTAATGCTGATGCATCAGTCCCTGGGGTATGTGTTATTATGGATGTTTTCAGATGAGCAACAGACTATAGAGTCTAGGTCCATGTGAGCAGTCAGCCAGACTCAAATTAGCATACTGGTGCCTTATTATCTTGCGTTTAATGATGACAAATAGAGAGGGCTCTGACGACCTCAGAACATGGAGGCTGGGTATGGGAAGGAGTGGTTGAGACTGTACTAATACTTTGTAGACAAAGACTACAGTGGAAGTGAGTTATGCCGTGGCTGATTCTACTGAAGCTGATAAAGAATTAAGTCTATCAGTGATCTGTACAAAGGATGTTTCCCCCACTATGCAAATTAAACAAATGTTCCTATTTATACATTCATGTTTGTTGACTTCATATCAGCATGAAGGGCCCATGTAGATCATTAATTAATCCCTCTGATATATGAAAATGCAAACAATGTATGTGACCAACTATTGGAATTCGTGCTCCACCAGTATGGTACACAGATTAGTTGACAGAAATTTGACAGAAAACCCTAGAATCTGTATGTAAATCCAGCAATCATTCCAAGCTGTTGTAAAGCTCTTTGTTCATCATGTCTGTCTATGTTGGGTGACCAGGAGAGCTGTGTCATTTATATAACACCGAACTAAACAAGAAGAGTTGAATTAATCTGCAGACAACTGATTGATAAAGCCCTCAACCTGGGCTGTGTACTCAGGCTGTGTAATCTGCCTCCCCTCAAGAAATAACATCAAAAATACACAGGCTAATACCTGTATTATGTGGTTCGTGCTGTTGTTCCAGGTGACATTAAATTCTTATGGACTTTACACCCACTAGTTGTAAATGTATTATAATTAGCCTCCAACAGAAGTTTTATTCTACACAGGTTCAAAGCTAAGTATAGACTTCTTCACTATCCATTGGATGTCAATGTACCATGTGTTGGCTAAGGGTTAAAGGGGTCATTGCGAGAATATAAAGTAACAACGACAGTAGGAGATGAATAATAATGCTGTCCTCTGTCTCCTTTGCCCTTGTAGATCAAACCAAGACCTCCCCTCTGCACATCGCAGAGCTCTTTCACTGTACCACATATAATCTACAAAGACCTCTTTTTCAGATGTAACTATGTATTTGTCCAAAAACAATGGGAACAATGAAGAATTATTTTACACTGGTACCATTCAATTGTATTTATTTGGGGTTATGATATGTAAAGAATTCAGAATCCCTTTTTTAAAAGTCATCGAATAGAAACACAATGGAATGTTTAGGAGCAAAACAGATCCAGTAGCGTTATATAGCCGGCGTTGCTGGGGAACATGAGGCTTGCCTGAGACTAGATTCTGTAATTAATTAAATCCCAATTATTTTCCAGGTCAGTGCAAAAAGCACACGTTTGCTGGGTTATATAAACATGGGCATGTGAGGTTTTGTTATCATCACTCTAAATGTAGTTCCTCGTCAGTGTAGATATGTGGGTGGCGATGAGACTGAAACCTCTAGCATTTCCACATGTCGCATGCAGTACATTGCTTGTTTAATCTGATAACTTAAGCATCAGGCGCAGCTGAGAAATTAGGTTCGAAACCATTCATGTGGCGATAAAATATATGACAGCATACTCTCTTTCTTTTCATTAAAGGTATTATTGATGAAGATATTATTGTAGACCTGGTGAACCAGCATTCAAATTTCCCACAGATAATTATATCACTCCAAGCTTCAATTGTTACAAACGAGTACATGGTTTTGTTTATTAAACCAAGGCAACTCACTATCTATGCATGACACAGGCAGCTGGTAAGGCTAGCCATTCAATGGGATGAATTTGAACCAGATAGTGAAACTAAACTGATTTATCATTGCTAATATGCATAGGGGTTGATGCAAGGACCCTGGATCCTGATGTGTATCTGAATGAAACAGTATTTACTATGCAACGTGGAATTGATACATGCAAACAGTTCATCACCGCTATCCTCATAGGACCCTCAGCGATGCGTGCCTGTTGTCGTGTATGCGTGTGGGCTAAGTGTTTAGAGGGATTTTGGCAAGCATCCCATTAAAAGATGTAGACTACTGGATACATCTGTTCCTGTTGAATTCAGATGAGAAAGATTATCTTTTTTTGTGACAAAGAATTTCTGACAGTTTGTTTGTTTTCAATTCAACATATTTTCTTCTTTGGAAACACTGAGCATGTTAGTTCTGGGCAAAAGTATTTGATTTGTGAATGGAAAACATAAGACAAACCCTAGGACAGCACATGACATCAGGGTCAAATGTCATGGGTTGTCTTATGGTGTACGCAATGCATTTGGTTGATTTAAATACATACCTTGTACTTTAATTGAAGAAATTTCCCGTGGAATACATTCTAGAAATCTATGCTACTGTACCATAGGATATGCTGCTTAGATGTGCCAATGTTGCACAAATTAATGAATGCATATAGTGTACTGTACATATTCTTCCAGGGAGCACAATGCTGCTTTAAATCAGAGCCAAAGTGGCAAACCTCAAAGGACTGCTAAGCACATGTGATGCCTTTGATGACATCACAAACTTGCAGACACTTCTCAAACACATTTTTTTTTGGGGGGGGGGGGGGGGGTGTCTTCCCCCAGGTGAAAGTAAATGGGGACTGACCATTTAGGTATAACTGTCTCCCATCAGATAATTTGTCAGACAAATGATATTATCTGATTTTATGTTATAGTAAATTACCCAAGGTGACCTCAGAATGAATTACAGCAAATAAGAACATTAATAAGAACATTAATCCCTGTGTTAAACACATTTGGAGACTCTAAAAGAGACCAGTAAACACCACAGTGTTCATACATTACAGCTAACAAGACAGTTGTTAAAATAGCCCTGAACTACAAACCTCCAAGACCAAATACACTATTAGATAAAAGGGTTCCAAAAAGGTTATTCAGCTGTTCCCATAGGAAAATCATTTTTGGTTCCAGGTAAAACCCTTTCTGGTTCCAATAAGAAAAATGTTGGGTTCTATGTAGAACATGGAATCCAAAAGGGTTCTACTTGGAACCAAAAGTGTTCTACTAGGAACCAACAAGGGTTATTCAAGAGGGTTCTCATTAAGGGACAGCCGAAGAACACTTTTAGGTTCTACATAGCACCTTTTTTTCTAAGAGTGTAACCTGTATCAAGCACCTTAACAACTAAAACGTGTCATACACTTTCTTACCTATGGAAATCCTCCCATTTGCAAAAAAAAATTTGTTGTTAAGCTTCCATTTTGAAGATATATATATTTTTTTAATCTTCATTTCACAACTATCGTAACGTAATTCTTGATAATAGGTTTGCAATCGCAGGCGGAAACCTGCGGGGGAGCTGTCCGGGGTGCTGAAAGCAAAACCGTAGGGGATCTGTACATGGTGGCAACTAGTCGCGTAGGCTATAGCCTAGATTACTTTTTCAGCTCAGTGAAATACATATTGTTTCCATTGTTTACGATGTGAAAGATTTAGCTACAGCATACTTCTTACCGCCATATCAGATGTTTGCTGGATCTATTTAGTAGCACCCAAATGAATACACGTCTGTCGCACGCTCAAACCTGCCAAACCAACTCTCTCTCAACATTTTATGCGGCATTTCTAGTCTAGCAAAATAACAACCAAAACGATTTAGGGTGCATTTTTTAAGGATAGTAGCAAGCTAAGGTTTATGTTCATCTCTCCACATATCTGCTTCCGCGCGATGAAACCACGCATGTGTTGATTTGTGCTGCAGCAACGTGCATCCGTTCCTCTTTGACCCCAGAGTTAATCTGCATTCAGACTGACGATTCAATATATTTCTAAGATTTGGGATATTAGGCTATTCCGGAACCGTTGTATTTATGTAGTGTTTACTATTATTTCGTATGATCGGTCAAGCTTGCTTCGATTCAATCAGTTTTGTGACCGTTTTCCTCAACATTGCAGCAGGTCTACATTTTCCCGAACCGAATGCTAACGCGCGCCGCTTATGCTATTTGCGTAATGTATCACAGTGAGGATAGACAGTAAATAAGGGGACCCGTCCATCTGCAATAAAGAGGAAAAGAAGATGGTGATAATGGCTCCTACAAATTTAGCATCTAAATGCTCGACAGCGATGGCGAATGCTTCCTTCCCCGTGAAGCTATTTCTCTGGGTGTTTTTATTCGTTAATCTTCCTACAAGGTAAGGCTTTTATTAAAATGCAGACACCAGATACATGTATGGCCGGGCGAATATGTTTTTTTTGCTTACTAGAATGAAAGCCCAGCCCAGTTATTTCAATATCTTATGTTTTCTCGAATCTTCGTCTTATGCTTTCTCTCAGACACGATCAAACACTGTCGCTTATTATAGGGGCTTGTTACAGAACCAGAACTCGTTTAGTTAGGCTACATGTCAACCATTGTTTTCACACATTGTAATGACATGTTAACAGGTTGGTTAGGTAGTGTTGGCCCCGCCATGTCATTCACTGTAATGTTTAACGTGATTCCAATAGAGCCGTTTTTGGGGAGGATCTGCAGGATGTCCATTATTTCCACGGGTGTATTCGCTGTAGAAGGAATATAATCACGGTTCTGTAGGCTACTGGGCAATGCGATTCAGATCTGAATAATATTTAAAGCCATTGCCATGAACAAATATGTATAAAATAGCATACCATATCTATATATTGAACCATTGCAAATGTAAGCTACTTTTTGCATGTACTGTATGCATACCCTAATTGCATATGTGAATACCTGGTGAAGGCATAGTCTATTGATGTATGTTCCTTATGTTCCAAGATCCAAAGCATCAACATTCCCAGAATGTTTTTAAGGTGACGGACTGTGACTACAACCATCCTGATGTCTTAACGCTTGAGAATATTATACTGATTCACTGCTAACTCCTGAATCTGTGGAAAGAAAATGCTCAGTTGACTTGTCACGAAAAGGCAGCCATTGCACCAAGAAAACGTGAACACTTGAGAAGGAAGCAGATGGTTTAAGGGCTCACATCGCTTCTGTCTTGTGTGCTCCTTGAGGGTGAGAAATGGAGGGTGATAGATCAGTGTTCATTCAATCACCATCGTGGAAAATGTGACCACGGAGCTCTCTGGCCTAGATTAAAATGTCTGCACTGTGTGCGCAATTGTATTCACACACATTTCAGCCTTTAACGTGATTCAACCCTAATTGAATAGGATTCTGTGGTTAAGAGTTCAGAAATGTACAGTAGGATTTGTATATGCATCTGGGACCTGTGGTTATATCATATCACAGATCACATGAGCATGTTAACTAGATGTATGACATGTTTATCAAAGAAAGACACCGTAAAGGTGCATTCTAGTTAGTAAATTCTAGGAGGAATACTTACATGATACATACATAGGCACCTGTGAAAGAGCAACACTGTATAGGCTGTCAAGGCGAGGTACAACTTAAGGTTTGGCCTGTCCCTACAAAAGGCAAAGGGATTTTATTTTGACACATTTATTTGAAGGGTATAGTTGTTACTACAATTTCCTTACCAGCTATTTGAATTTCAATACTGAGTATGAGTATGACCTATGAAACCACTGTTAGTAACAATAAGATATTCATAACAATAAGATACTCATAACAATAACATACTCATACAATAAGATACTCATAACAATAACAAACTTCCACTCCAACTATTTGGTTTACAGTATACTGGGCCATGCTCCACGACCACCCATAGTTGGTAGCATCGGCACCCAGGGGAAACACGATGTAATCCCCAGGAAGTATCTGTAAACCCAGGAAGTGCCAAGGCCTTGCCAGCACGAAGTAGTGTCACAATGAGAGACTACCTGTAGCCTAGTGGCCCTCCCTTGGACCCCACCCCACCCAGGCATTTTGTGTTGTGATGTCTCTGATTTCAAAAGGTCAATAGATCATCACAGGTCAGGTAATCTGTGTTGAGTGGATTATCACAATATGATTATTAAGCCATGCCCTGACAGTGCTGGATTAAGGTGGGCCCTAGGCCAGAGGCATAGAAAACAATAGGTGTATTAAGCTGTATCACATTGGTGTGCCTAAATGTGTCGTGTTTGATACATTATGCAACCATTTCAGGCAATCACACTGTGCCCACACCATGTACTAACTAGATGGTCAAGTCAGAGCTCCAGTACAGCAAAACTCAGCATGGCGCTACTGTCAAAATATCTATTGTTAATTTGCTCCTCTCAATGTGTCCTCTCGCTGTATACTCTCTTTCATCTCACTTGACATAATCAACCATGTTGGTTGTATGTTGGACAGGTTGAATAGCCTTTTGTCTAAGAGGACAACAATACACAGTATGGCATATGGAGGACATTTGTCAACGGCTTATAGGAACCAAGGGCTTAAATCAAGTAAGTCACTGTATTGCATGCCAGAAGCAATGCCCTGGGTTGGAGCCCATGTTGCCCATTGGGTTAAACAGCAGCATACCACCCTGCATACCACTGCTGGCTTGCTTCTGAAGCTAAGCAGGGTTGGTCCTGGTCAGTCCCTGGATGGGAGACCAGGTGCTGCTGGAAGTGGTGTTGGAGGGCCAGTAGGAGGCACTCTTTCCTCTGGTCTAAACAAAGATCCCAATGCCCCAGGGCAGTGATTGGGGACACTGCTCTGTGTAGGGTGCCGTCTTTCGGATGGGACGTTAAACGGGTGTCCTGACTCTCTGAGGTCATTAAAGATCCCATGGCACTTATTGTAAGAGTAGGGGTGTTAACCCCGGTGTCCTGGCTAAATTCCCAATCTGGCCCTCAACCATCACGGTCACCTAATAATCCCCAGTTTACAATTGGCTCATTCATCCCCCTCCTCTCCCCTGTAACTATTCCCCAGGTCGTTGCTGCAAATGAGAACGTGTTCTCAGTCAACTTACCTGGTAAAATAACGGTTAAATAAAATAAAAAGAAATAAAAAAAACTGGCCCTGATCACAGCATCTGTTGCTATTACACAACTTATATGTCAGACAAACTGCATCTATAGTGTGATCCCTCAGAAGGTCTATGTTACAATGACCTACAGGTGTCTCATGTCTCTACTGGACAAAACTTCAATGAAGGAAGTGTCTGGCTCTTCCTGTTTTCTTTGACGGAAGGAATTGGAGATAGACAGGCCTGTGGGTTTGGCCACGCACATCTATTTATGTGCTTTGGGTATGTCTGCATTATTTTGAGAGCACATTTTTACAATTGTTCACCAAATATGAAGAGATAAAGCTTCTCTCTCCCTGGTTGAAAGCACGTATATGTAACGAATGTAATGTCATGTAATATATAGGTAATATAATGTGAAGTAATGTAATGTAATGTATAGGTAAAACCTGAGGGGTTACTTCTACGCCGTGACTCAAGAGTTTGTCGTCTCCGATACCCATGGGGGAAATGTGAGGACAATTTTAGATTCTGGGATACGACTATGATTTGGGTCTCAGTGTTGAACTGATAACACATGTAGCCAGGACCTTCCAGTCAGTATTACAATAATCCTGAAGTAGGACCACTGGGATTTATATATACTTTTACATTAGACACTTCATTTTCCTGGTGCATAAGATACCGCTGACTGTGAGGTATCTCAGGATGGTCACTGCTGTGTTAGCCTGCGGGTAGTGTTTTACAATTATCCTGGAAGACACTCTGAATATGGGCCGCTGGGCCTATTCTTAATCCTAAAAAGTAAGGTTATTTTCAAAGGGCACAGGGCATAAGCCTACTGTAGTGAGTAAACTGAGGATGATACTATGAACAAGTATTTATATAACCTACTTCCTTAAATTCCCACCTGCATGACACTTAATGTGTAGAGAATTACAGTAGGCCTACGTAGTCCCATCTTTCAATTGAACTGTTCTGTTTTAACCAATCAGCTTTCAGGCCTTCCAGGATTCTGCGATCACTTTTTTGTTTGTTGCAAAATTCCCTGCATATTATGGGAGGGCTTGCAAATTTGACCCGTCACCGCACTATTTCCGCATTTAAAAAATCAGTTAGTCACAATACTATCGCATAAAACTGACCCATCACCGCAGTACAAAAATAAGACTTGCAATTTCAACCAATCGCTGCACATTTACCGCATAACATGGTTCAATCAAGCGACTCGTCAACAAACGTGTTCCTTCATCAGCGCATTTTCGCGACAAATATCAGCAAAAAATCCCAGAGAAATCCTGGAGGGACTGAGCTTCAGTGTGTTATTGGATTTTGACTTGGATTTGCCATCTTCTGCTAGCTAGTTCCCTCACAAGCCTGTGTGTAGGCCTACTGGTCCTTTTGTCTTATCTGAACTGTGGATACAAATTAAACCAAGAGTCCTGTGCCTCTCAAATTGGCCTAATCTGCCCTAGGTTTTCTTTCATCATTGTTTATTTATTTATTTATTTAACCTTTATTTGTCCAGGTTAGTCTCATTGAGAACATCTCTTTTTCATTTTTTTTTTATTGTTGAATTTTTGTTTCTAATCTGTCTGATTCCATTTAGTCAGGATCATCTGAGTCCACGAATATCACTGCTGCAAGAGGTGAGCTAATCAGGGCAGGCCACCACAGGTCAGTTGATCTGTCACTAATAGCTCTGTGTCCTCAGGACAGGGCACCGGGAGGGAAGCCATTTTACAAAATCTCAGCTAAACTCCAATCTCACCCTCCATGAAATGAACAAACATAGGCATTTTCATCTTGTTCCACCAGCGTATATAGATATCCTAGTACCTTCACTATAGCAATAACACGCAAAGTGGTGTGAGGACCTCCATTAAGGCAGTTTGTGTTTTTGTATTTCATTAAGATTGTGCTAGCTAGCATAATGAGTCTTCATTAGGTGTAATGATTGTAAGAATGGTGACTAGTGATTGCCTAGTGTCTCGTGTGTGGTTGGCTGCATGGGAAGAGAGTTCGGAGGGCCGTGCCAGCATTAGCCACAATCACAAACACAGGGAAATGATAGCTTACGGAAACGTGACATACTATCAACAGGGAAGCAGGGATTTTTCCACATGATAATATAATGCTCAAGAGACATTTTAAGTATACATCAAAATTATCACCGCTTTTTTTGTAACATTTGAAATGATGGTTTAGTCACTGATTTGGGTATCTTAAATGTATATTGGTATTGGATTAATTATTGGTTTTGATAAACATTTAATCAGACAGCATATTTAACAGTACTCATGTAACCTGCATTTTCAAATGCATCCTAAATTGTTTCACAAAGACCGTGTTTCACATGCTGACATTTGAGTTCTCTTTTCATCTGATAACAGTTTTCACATGATGCAACCACAGTAAAGGACAATTTAAACATTTGAGTATACAGTAGGAAACAGTCCTCTTGTGGTTAGCTAGGCCCTTCTCAATAGAGGTAGCTACAATAACATTAGTGCACTCCAGTGCACTCCAGCATCACACTCTAGCTTGGACATATTTACGGGCCTCCCTTTACCAAATGAACCAGTGATACTTCAGATCTGTCTGAGGTACATGCACAGATTTCTCTTTCATCCAGCCACTTCTGGAGGATTTCCATTGACAGTACAGAGTTCTGTTAAAACCTAGTAACAGCACCTGAACGCCATTGGCTCAACTCTGTAGTGGATTAAAACCACAGATCTAAAATGTTCAGTCTATTTCAATGTACATTCTAGTTCTATGATTCGAATCAGATCCATTTACAGTGTCCAAGATAGCCCAAAAAGATCCAAGCGGTCCTGAATCCGTCTATGAAGTTTTAATGTGAGTGCGGTGCCGCCATATAGGAATATTGAGCACTTAATGCTGCCTGAGGAAGACCGGTAGTCAAAACACGATATCCTGCACCATACCTAAGTGCATGAAAAAGCCATTAGAGAGATATGTGATGTGTGTCTTTTGTTTTTGCACCATGGAAAAAAAACATCCAAGCTCAAAAGCCTCTCTCTGCTCAAAGGGCTTCCGGTGGCTGGCTGTTCTCAAGGTTGTTTTATTATATATCCCTCAGATTCCATGGTTACTGAGTTGGGGTGAGCTCTGGAGCTGTGAGTTCTGATACAATCGAAAGCCTTCATATTCCATCGTATTGTGCCATTGGCAGTAACAACCTCGCAGAACCCACAATCTGTGTTTGTTAGGCTGATCACACACTTCATGGCAGTTTGTTGCCGTTAGCACTTCTAGATCAAGCTCATCTGTGGTGTACTCCAATGCACCATTATTAGCCTATGCATGTCTCCGGCCTCAGTTTCCCAGACCCATTGCAAAACACCTTTTATTCAGCATGCAATTCAGTTAGCTGACTCTTGGCTGAGTGAAGCGAACATTTATGAGGATTGTTGAGACATCTTAATGCATTGAGACGTTTTACAGATGTGAGCCACGTCACAAGACTGACCCTTCTGCTTGAGCACTGAAAAGAGTGCAGAAAACCAAAGAATCCTTTTACAAAATTTCACAAATGGAACACTGTCTGTACCTTGCATTTCTTCAGGGTTGTGGAAGGGTTTTGGAAGTATCTCTCCCCATTTTTCTCCCCTAACTGCGTTTTTGGGGACTATGGCACTATTCATTGTCGTCATCCTCAGTTCCAGCTGCGCTATGGGACTGGTGTCAGTTTGTGAGGACTTTCATGTAGGGCAACACATAGAGATCAGTGGCAATCAGCAGGAGTTCTGCCCTTTTATCCCATTTCTGGCTTGTCCTTTAATTTCAACCAGAGGGAAGTGCACATTTGTAAGAACGGAGCCTAAACACATAGCAAGCTTAGCCTAGCGTGATGTAGTGGTCTTTGCTGTGCTGATGTTAAGGGAAGTTGCTGATTTTCTCTCTTTTCATTTGACCTCACTGCTTATAGTGCTGGTGGAAGAATCATTTATTCATATTTCCTCTGTTCCCTTTTTCCTCTCCTCAGCTCCATCCAGACTGAAAACGACGATGATGAAGTGACAAACAAAACTTGGGTGTTGACTCCCAAAGTGTACGAGAGCGATGTCACCAACATCCTAAACAGCCTACTAGATGGCTACGATAACAAACTGCGACCAGATATAGGAGGTAGGTGTCACACCAACGCACAGTGATTGGCTGCTGCTGCTGCTACGGCCGCCCTCTCCGTTACCAATCTCCATTCTCATCAGCATCGTCAACACAAGCCGCGAGGGATGAACAGACACCATCATCACTGATAGCATCGTCAACGACAGTCCTCTCATTTCAATGAGCCCATTCAGACTACAGGACCATAGGCCCACCACAGTATGACTCATGTAGCATTGTTATGCAGAGGCGGCGTCAGCTGTGAAAGCTGGACGGGCTGGTAATGCATCGTGGGCCTTTTAGCATTGTCCGTCACTGCACTGCTGTGGGCCAAGTATAGAGTCAGTGAAGTAGCTTTCTCTCCCTTCACTTTGACTGGCAGCTGGGCTCAGCTCCCATGTTCAGACAGAGAATGCATACACGGGTGTAAGATCTTAATTTGACCCGTATCGTCGCAGGAAAATGATTCTGCAGCGACAGGATTTGAATGTTCAGTCCATAATGTTGCATGATCAGTGGTCTGGCTACTAGCTGACCAAAATTAGGCTACGAGAAAAGTGCAATAATGTTACCGTGCGTTAGTGCAGGTGTTCAGTGAATTTGTGTAGATCATTAAGCTCATCTGCATGTCCTGCGGCACAGGAAACGTCTCAGCGACAACAGAGTGATCAAATGAAGATCCTACAGCTGTGGCTGCAGTATATCAGAGAGAGAGAGAGAGAGAGAGATTTTCAGCACCATGGACAGCTAACACCATACCATAACTTCACACTCATACACACTAACTGCTACAGCATCACAAGCTATATAGCCTTGACATAAGATAGACGTCAACAACACAAAATACCCCATCGTTCATCGAATGTGCATCATTACACTTGTTTTTTCTTCTTTCAGTCAAACCAACCGTGATCCACACAGACATGTTTGTCAACAGTATCGGCCCAGTAAATGCTATCAATATGGTGAGTATACTAGTCCCCTCTCTCAAATTACACTCTGATGCTACAGTAATATTTTATCTCGGTAGCCGGTGAATTGTTTTTGTTTATCGTCTCATCATTGCACTTCTTCCCATACATTTGGCGTCATAGATACATTTGAAGTTGTAATGTTGATGAATTGCGTTATGTAATGAATGACATAATTGTGTTGTGCTTGTGTTGCTTTCATGTCACGCCACGGATTGTTGCATACATCAAACTTGAGATAATATGGCCTGATTCCTGCTCAAGGTAATATCATGGCTTTTGTTGCATTTCCTTGACTATGGTTGTCGGATAAACATATAGAATTAAATGGAGTAGGCCCATACTAACTTGATGGAATAAGCTATTTGTAGACGGAGTACAGGCGTTAAGCTGGGCTGTAAAAACAGGGCAGGATGGGTATGGCTTGAAGAGCCTGTACTCTGACCGAAATCCCTGCTGAGGATCATATTTCATTGCAACTCAGCACAACAATCTCTCATCTCCATCATCGGCGAGCACCAAGCCACAGAAAGTCTTAACACAAGTGTGGCTCTTTTACCGTCATCACAGGGTTAAGAGACAGTCACGGTTTTGATCTCCTGTTAATCACCTTGAGGCTGTGTATGTGTGCGTTGTGTGTTTGTCTGCATGGGGCGTGCCCATGTGTGTGCATGCACGTGCATGTGTGAAGACCACATTGATTTCTGTACATTTAGATGTAATCAGTGCTGTAGGTACGTTCACATGAAATCGCATGGCTGTTGTTGAGGAAATTGTGGTGAGGATGCTAGCTTTTCTAAAGAGAAGAGGATTATGGGTCGACTGATGATGCAGGGGTGTCTCAAAGCATGGACATAATGGTGAACAGTATGGTATAAACTAGGACTACTCACTCTGCCAGAGCTCTTAGGATCGTCCGTTTGGAGCAAGGCCTGCTTGGGTGGGTCGTCAGTTGAAATGTCCTGTACAAAGATAGTTTCAATTTTTTTGTGGTCATATGAATGCTTTCTTCCAGGTTCCTTCTCGACAATGCAACAACAATAATAAATAATAAAATAAGAATATCAACATAAAGTAAATGGCCCAGTAGAATAGAATAGACATTTTAGCATAAGTATAATACAGGAAGACACCATTTATAGTCCAATATTTACACGTGTCAGGGAAGGGGGGATTGGGTGAAAAAGGTTTAAATTGTACAGTATTAGTAATAGTAAATAAGAGTCTGGTGGCAGCAGTTGTGATGTGTGTGTAACATGCATGTATATATTAGAGGTCGACCGATTATGATTTTTCAACACCGATACCGATTATTGGAGGACCAAAAAAAGGCGATACCGATTAATCGGCCAATTTGTATTTTATTTATTTGTAATAATGACAATTACAACAATACTGAATGAACACTTATTTTAACTTAATATAATACATCAATAAAATCAATTTAGCCTCAAATAAATAATGAAACATGTTCAATTTGGTTAAAATAATGCAAAAACAAAGTGTTGGAGAAGAAAGTAAAAGTGCAATATGTGCCATGTAAGAAAGCTAACGTTTAAGTTCCTTGCTCAGAACATGAGAACATATGAAAGCTGGTGGTTCCTTTTAACATGAGTCTTCAATATTCCCAGGTAAGAAGTTTTAGGTTGTAGTTATTATAGGAATTATAGGACTATTTCTCTCTATACGATTTGTATTTCATATACCTTTGACTATTGGATGTTCTTATAGGCACTTTAGTATTGCCAGTGTAACAGTATAGCTTCCATCCCTCTCCTCGCCGCTACCTGGGCTCGAACCAGGAACACATCGACAACAGCCACCCTCGAAGCAGCGTTACCCATGCAGAGCAAGGGGAACAACTACTCCAAGTCTCAGAGCGAGTGACGTTTGAAGCGCTATTAGCGCGCACCCCAACCCGCTAACTAGCTAGCCATTTCACATCGGTTACACCAGCCTAATCTCGGGAGTTGATAGGCTTGAAGTCATAAACAGCGCAATGCTTGAAGCCTACCATCACTCAGTCAGACTGCTCTATCAAATCATAGACTTAATTATAACATAATAATTTTGCGTGCCAGCGAGTCATCAGGGTTCATTCTGCTGACATTGAATGCTGCAGTACGGGCTCTCAGCATGGTACGGATTTCTCTGTTCATCCAGGGTTTTTGGTTGGGGTATGTCCGGGTTATTGCGAGTACAACATCATCAACACCTTCCCTAATGAAGCCTGTGACTGATTATGTACTGTATATTCCTCAATGTTAATAGATGAGTCCTGGATGGATGAATCTTCCAGTTAGCATTCTCAAAACAGTCCTGCAGCATTGCGTCTGCCTTCTCCGTCCAGCGTCTCACTATTCTTCGTGTTGGTGACTAATTCTTGAGTTGCTGCTTGTAGGCGGGGAATAGGAACAGAGAGACGTGACCTGATTGGCCAAAGTGGGGGCGGGGGGATGGCTTTGTACACATCACGCATGTTTGCGTACACATGGTCCAGCACATTGTTTCCTGTCAAGGGGCAGGATACATGTTGTTGATACTTTGGAAACATTTGTTTTAAATTTGCTTGGTTAAAATCTCCCGTGACAAAGACTGCTTCTAGGTTATACCTCTAGTTTTGGGTTTAATGTGTCAATGTATAGTTCATGTACATGAATAATCAATTCATTTAATTACTGTTTTACCTTAGCCACGGAATCCCTTGTTTGATATGAGACAGACATATTTTTTTAAGCTGGAGGCAGCCGTTTTTCCAACCTAAGTGTCATACGGAATCTGGGCAAGTCCCTTGCCATTTGATTGAGAGCCAGCAAGCAGCACCAGAAGCGGTGTGTTTTCCCTTTACGAGACAGACAGCCTACAGTAGTCGACCTAATAACTATCAGTAGTTAAAACAAATATTTTCAAGAAAGAAACATGTCAGCCAAACAGGTAACATATAGGTTATGCATAATACACCACATGACCAAAAGTATGTGGACACCTGTTTGTCAAACATCTCATTAATACGGTTTTGGTCCCCCATTTGCTGCTATAACAGCCTCTACTCTTCTGGGCAGGCTTTCCAATAGATGTTGGCACATTGCTGCAGGGACTTGCTTCCATTCAGCCACAACAGCATTAGTGAAGTCGGGCACTGATGTTGGGCGATTAGGCCTGGCTCGCAGTCGGCGTTTCAATTCATCCCAAAGGTGTTCGATGGGTTTGAGGTCAAGGTTCTTTGCAGGCCAGTCAAGTTCTTCCACACCAATCTCGACAAACCCTTTCTCTATGGACCTTCCTTTGTTCACGGGGGAATTGTCATGCTGAGACAGGAAAGGGCCTTCCCCAAACGGTTGCCACAAATTTGGAAGCACAGAATCGTCTACTGTCAATGTTTGTCGATGGAGATTGCATTGCTGTCTGCACGGTTTTATACACCTGTCAGCAATGGATGTGGATTAAATATCTGAATTTGAAAAGGGGTCCACTTACTTTTGTATATATAGTCTATGTTTTTATTCCAAATGTAGAGTATTATTTATGAGCACGTATTTATGTATTGACGTATATTTTCCAACACCAATTGTTGTGTATAGAATGCTGCTTTGCTAAAGTAGCTTAAAAAAACAAAATGCTACAAAGTATGTGACGTAAATGTTATACTGATGTACAGGATCAGCAATGCAGAATGGACTGAATTGGTTTCTGAAGCTTCATGTACAGTAGGCCTCGATATCCTGACTGTTTGATTATGCTTGTTTTTTTAGACTGTGAAAGCCCATTAGCTCTGAGACATAGATCAGGCTGGGGTGGAATGGGATGGACCCCCCTACTGTGTTGAGAGACAGAGGTGGGATAGGGAGCAAATTTGAGCTCCCTCTTGGCAAGGCCCAAATGAAAAGGCATGAGAGCCATGTCATTGGCTTTGGGCTGTCTGTTTATTTATATATATTTTTTATATAGCCTATTGAATTGGCATAGGTGTGTTCTGGGTAACAGAGTTGCTTTTTTATCTCGTTTATGACTCTTTGGTGTGGATTTGGGCTTTATTGTTGGGCTAAGCTTTGTAGAAAATGTAATGCCTCTATGCCTTCTCACACACACACACAACTCCCCAGATTTTTTTCTACCCGCACATCACTTTTGAACCTCAGGGCTCTACCGTTCCATAAAGCATAATGAAAAAAATAAAACTGTCAAATAGTAATCAAATAATATACCCCCTATCTGCCCATCTCTATTTTCTCTCTTTCGCTTTCCCTCTTTTTCTTCCTCTCTCTCTTTCGCTTTCCCTCTTTTTCTTCCTCTCTCTCTTTCGCTTTCCCTCTTTTTCTTCCTCTCTCTCTTTCGCTTTCCCTCTTTTTCTTCCTCTCTCTCTTTCGCTTTCCCTCTTTTTCTTCCTCTCTCTCTTTCACTTTCCCTCTTTTTCTTCCCCTCTCTCTCTCTCTCTCTCTCCCTCTTTTTCTTCCTCTCTCTCTCTCTCTTTCGCTTTCCCTCTTTTTCTTCCTCTCTCTCTCTCTTTCGCTTTCCCTCTCTCTCTCCTCTCTCTCTCTCTTTCGCTTTCCCTCTTTTTCTTCCTCTCTCTCTCTCTCTTTCGCTTTCCCTCTTTTTCTTCCTCTCTCTCTCTCTCTCTCACTCAAACACACACGACTACACACACACTGGTCTCCCCTTTCTTCAGTGCTCTATTGAATACCTTTCATATACAGTACCTTCAGAAAGTATTCACACCCCTTGACTTTATCCACATTTTGCTGTGTTACAGCCTGAATTTGAAATGGATAGAATTTAGATTTGTTGTCACAGGCCTACACACAATATTCCATAAAGTCATAGTGGAATTGTGATTTTAGAGTTTTTTACAAATTAACTAAAAATGAAAAGCTCAAATGTCTTGAGTCAATAAGTATTCAGGAGTAGAAATGTGCTTAACAAGTCACATAATATGTTGCATGGACTCTGTGTGCAATAATAGTGTTCAACATGATTTTTGAATGACTACCTCATCTCTGTACACCACACATACAATTATCTGTTAGGTACCTCAGTCGAGCAGTGAATTTCAAACACAGATTCAACCACAAAGACCAGGGAGGTTTTCCAATGCCTCTCAAAGAAGGGCTCCTGTTGGTAGATGGGTAAAAAAGAGCAGACATTGAATATCCCTTTGAGCATGGTGAAGTTATAAATTACACTTTGGATTGTGTATCAGTACACCCAGTCACTACAAAGATAGTCATCCTTCCTTACCCAGTTGCCAGAGAGGAAGGAAACCTCTGAGGGACTTGACCATGAGGCCAAAGGTGACTTTAAAACAGTTAAAGTTTAATGGCTGTGATAGGAGAAAATTGAGGATGGATCAACAACATTGTAGTAACTCCACAATACTAACCTAAATTACAGAGTGAAAATAAGGAAGCCTGTACAGAATAAAAATGTTCAAAAACATGCATCCTGTTTACAACAAGGCACTAAAGTAATACTACAAAAAATGTGGCAAAGCAATTCACTTTTAGTCCTGAATAAAACGCGTTATGTTTGGGGCACATCCAATACAATACATTACTGAGTACCACTCCATATTTTCAAGCATAGTGGTGGCTGCATCATGTTATTGTCACGCCCTGACCATAGAGAGCTGTTTATTCTCTATGTTGGTTAGGTTGGGGTGTGATTAAGGGTGGGTTATCTAGGGGAATTATATATCTATGTTGGCCTGGTATGGTTCCCAATCAGAGGCAGCTGTTTATTGTTGTCTCTGATTGGGGATCATATTTAGGTAGCCATTTCCCCATTGTGCTTTGTGGGATCTTGTCTAGGTATAGTTGCCAGTGAGCATTATATCAGCTTCACGTTTCGTTTGTGTGCTTTATTGTTTTTGTTCTTTGAGTTTTTCTCTTCCTAATAAAAGGGATGGAAACATACCACGCTGCATCTTGGTCCAATCATTATGACGAGCGTGACAGTTATGGGTATGCTTATAATTGTTAAGGACTGGGGTGTACTCCAGGGTAAAAAATAATCAGAATGGACTTAAGCACAGGCAAAAAAAATCCTAGAGGAAAACCTGGTACAGTCTACTTTCCACCAGACACTGGGAGATGAATTCAGCTTTCAGCTTCACAATAATCTAAAACACTAGGCCAAATCAACACTGGATTTTCTTACTCAGAAGACAGTGAATGTTCCTGAGTGGCTGAGTTACAGTTTTGACTTAAATCTGCCTGAAAATGGTTGTCTAGCAATGATCAATAACCAATATGACATTGCTTGAAGAAATTTGAAAAGAATAACGGGCAAATGTTGCACAATCCAGGTGTGGAAAGCTCTTAGAGACTTACCCAGAAAGAAACCCAGCTGTAATTGTTGCCAAAGGTGCTTCTAAAAAGTATTGACTCAGGGGTGTGAATACTTATGGTACCTGTTACACCCTGGCCTTAGTTATCTTTGTTTTCTTTATTATTTTAGTTAGGTCAGGGTGTGACATGGGGGATGTATGTGTTTTGTATTGTCTAGGGTTTTTTGTATGTTTATGGGGCAGTGTTCAGTCTAGGTGTTTGTATGTCTATCGTTGTCTCTGATTGGGAGCCATATTTAGGCAGCCATAGTCATTAGGTAGTTTGTGGGTGATTGTCTATGTCAATGTTGCATGTTAGCACTTAGTTTGTATAGCTTCACGTTCGTCGGTTTATTGTTTTGATTTTGTTTGTATAGTGTTCTTCGTTTTCGTCTTTATTAAAAGTAAAGATGTATTGCTATCACGCTGCGCCTTGGTCCTCCTCTCTTTCCCGTAACGACGATCGTGACAGTACCAGTCAAAAGTTTGGACACACCTACTCAGTACAGGGTTTTCTTTATTTTTACTATGTTCTACATTGTAGAATAATAGTGAAGACATCAAAACTACGAAATAACACATATGGAATCGTGCAGTTACCAAAAAAGGGTTAAACAAATCAAAATATATTTTATATTTGAGATTCTTAAAAGAAGCCACCTTCTGCCTTGATGACAGCTTTGTACACACTTGGCATTCTCTCAACCAGCTTCATGAGGTAGTCACCTAGAAAGCATTTCAATTAACATGCGTGCCTTGTCAAAAGTTAATTTGTGGACTTTCTTTCCTTCTTAATGCGTTTGAGCAAATCAGTAGTGTTGTGACAAGGTAGGAGTGGTATACAGAAGATAGCCTTATTTGGTAAAGACCAAGTCCATATTATGGCAAGAACAGCTCAAATAAGCAAAGAGAAATGACAGTCCATCTTTACTTTAAGACATGAAGGTCAGTCAATACAGAACATTTCAAGAACTTTTACATTTTCTTCAAGTGCACTCGCAAAAACCATCAAGTGCTATGATGTAGCTGGCTCTCATGAGGACCACCACAGGAAAGGAATACCCAGACCCTGCTGCAGAGGATAAGTTCATTGGAGTTAACTGCACCTCAGTTTGCAGCTCAAATAAATGCTTCACAGAGTTCAAGTAACGACACATCTCAATATCAACTGTTCAGACGAGACTGCGTGAATCAGGCCTTAACGGTCGAAAATCTGCAAAGAAACCACTACTAAAGGACACCAATAAGAAGAAGAGACTTGCTTAGGCCAAGAAACACAAGCAATAGACATTCGGCCGGTGGAAATCTGTCCTTTTGTCTGATGAGTCCAAATTTGAGATTTTTGGTTCTAGCTACCGTGTCTTTGTGAGACGCAGAGTAGGTGAACAGATGATCTCCGCATGTGTGATTCCCACCGTGAAGCATGGTGATGGTGGGGGAGTGCTTTGCTGGTGACACTCTCTGTGATTTATTTAGAATTCGAGGCACACTTAACCAGAATGGCTACCACAGCATTCTGCTGCGATACGCCATCATATCTGGTTTGCGCTTAGTGGGACTATCATTTATTTTTCAACAGGACAATGACAAAAAACACACCTCCAGGCTGTGTAAGGGCTATTTGACAAAGAAGGAGAGTGATGGAGTGCTGCATCAGATGACCTGGCCTCCACAATCACCCGACCTCAATCCAATTGAGATGGTTTGGGATGAGTTGGATCGCAGAGTGAAGGAAAATTAGCCAACAGGTGCTCAGCATATGTGGGAACTTCTTCAAGACTGTTGGTAAAGCATTCCTCATGAAGCTGCTTGAGAGAATGCCAAGTGTGTGCAAACCTGTCATCAAGGCAAAGGGTGGCTACTTTGAGGAATCTCAATTATAAAATAGATTTTGATTTGTTTAACACTTTTGCTTACTACATGATTCCATATGTGTTATTTCATAGTTTTGATGTCTTCACTATTTGTCTACAATGTAAAAAAAAGAAAAACCCTTGAATGAGTATGTGTGTCCAAACTTTTAACTGGTACTGTATGCACATGAGATATTTCTATAGATATATTAAATTTGCAAAATGTATGGGATATTATGGGATTTTGTGTGTAGATGGGTGATAACAGAAATATGTTTAATCCATTTTGAATTCAGGCTGTAACAAAACTAAGTGTTGATTAAGTCAAGGGGTATGATTACTTTCTGAAGGCACTGCATGGAGGTAACTGCCAGAATAAAGGAAACACTTGTGTAAATGAGGGATTCAAAGTATATTGAAAGCAGGTGCTTCCACACAGGTATGGTTCCTGAGTTAATTAGGCAATTAACATCCCATCATGCTTAGGATCATGTATAAAACTGCCCAGTTGCCCATTATTTTGGCTACCATAGAAGAAGAGTTCTCAGTGACTTCGAAAGAGGGGTCTCAAAGGAGCATAGGGGTTTTCAAGGGTGTGTGTGTGTGTGTTTTCGTGTGTGCGTGTGTGTGTGTGTCTCGGTCACCAGATCTCAACCCAATTGAGATTCCAGAGTGGCATCTGAGACAGCATTTTCCACAACCATCAACAAAACATCAAATTATGGAATTTCGCATTGAATAATGGTGTCACATCCCTACAATAGATTTCCAGACACTTGTAGAATCTATGCCAAGGCGCATTGAAACTGTCCTGGCAGCTTGTGGTGGCCCAAGCCAGGAGGACGAGAATGAGGGGAGGAGGAGAGAGAAGGACTGAAGGAGTTGTGAGAAGCAGAGGAAGTTACCTGTATATCCCAGCCCTGTTGAATGGGAGACAGTGAACACTGCAGAAAACACTTTTCAGGGAGGTTATGAGGTTAGATAATACTATTGCTTTACAATGTAAAGTTAAGATCACTTTATTTTTCAGTTGCACACAAAATCCAACCGAAATGTGACTTTCACTTTTAACCCAACTCCTCCGAAAGACACACACACACAGGTTTTTGGAGAGGTCCGGTGGGCTGCCACACGGGGCACCCAGGGAGCTGTTATTGTGGGGGGTTAAGTGCCTTACTCAAGGGCACAACAGCAGGCAATGACTTCTAGGATTTGATACCCTCCGGTTGCCAGCTCACTTCCCAACAGATTGTTTTTCCTGTCAGACCCAGAATTCGAACTGGCAAGCCCCCAGTTGCTGGATCGCTAAGCTACCTGCCGCCCCAGGGAAGCCATTCTTTGCCCCGTTAAACATTTCATTTTCAGGTTGAGATGGTCCAGTTCAGCACCACTATTTCATCAGGACAAAGGATTCATGGCCTGAAAGGAAGCCATTTTTCTTAGAGAAAGTGCTCTTCCAACATATGGCTGGCAGCATTACACTTCAATGTAGTTGTAAAACTGCCCTCAGAATAAACGGTTTTGGTGGAACCTGGAGAGTGATTTGTATTAACAGTTCTGGATGTCTCTCGTTCCTGTTAAGGGTCTCAGGGCACTCGGATCTAGTTAATGATCCCAGGGTGCTCAATGGTAATGTTTTTATTCGTTGTTAAATTTCAACACAGACTTTAACATGTATATAAAGGATGACTGTGGATGGAATTCACTCAAAACTGCCATAGTGATGGGCTTTGTGTCTTTTGTAGTTTATGAGCTACTGCCTGTGCACATAGCTCTTATTCTGAAATGGGATACATCTACCTGTGAGGGTTGTCTACCTTGTAGTAGTAGCAGGTTGTTACAGTAGCAAAAAACATTCTCTAATCTCATTTGGCCTTAGGAGAAATAGCTACTGCGTAACACCGCAATGCCGGTTTGATTGAATCGAGCCTGTGTGGTTTTTTTTTCTCTGCAGGAGTACACCATCGACATCTTTTTTGCCCAGACGTGGTATGACCGGAGATTGAAGTTCAACAGTACCATGAAGGTCCTGCGTCTCAACAGCAACATGGTGGGCAAGATCTGGATCCCCGACACCTTCTTTCGCAACTCCAAGAAGGCCGATGCCCACTGGATCACCACGCCCAATCGCATGCTTCGGATCTGGAACGATGGACGGATACTCTACACACTGCGGTGAGATGTCCAATGAAGAGGCACCGATGGATGACCCCGACACAAATGAGGGAACAGAAACTGTTTCCAGTTGACTGTATCTGACAGGCGGTAGTTCTCTATCGGCACTGATTGAGCTTTGGACCACGTTAATTATCCTAATTTGGTGCCCCCAGTTAAGAAAGGAGAGTAGCTTCAGCCTGGCAGTACTGATGTGGTCTAGTCTAGAGAACGCAGTGGTCTAGGATGAACGGTATCTACTATCTAGCTAGATAACTCTCTCTCTCTCTCATACTGTCTAATTAGAGGAGGAACTATGCTGGACCCAGCTGTGATTGATGTTCTCCCAGAATGCAACCACAGTTCATTAATTCGTTAGGGAACTCCAACCTCACCAATGGCTAATTGTATCGTCCTAATGCTGAATAGAATGATACATGACAAACGTGAATGGATGAGTAATGTCATTATTGCCCATTTTGTCATTTAGAAGGTTTAATGAGTCTGACTTTCAAGTCCACTGAATGGTAGAAATCAGACAGGATTGTTACAAAACAGAAGTATGTTAGACGCTTTGTTGACAACCCCAACCAGCACAGTAAACGGTGTGTTTTTTCTGTTTGCAGGTTGACTATTGATGCCGAGTGCCAGCTTAAACTGAACAACTTTCCAATGGATGAGCACTCCTGTCCCCTGGAGTTTTCAAGCTGTAAGTCTGGCCATATGCTCTCTACTACCCCACCGTCTCGCTCACTCTCTCTCTTGCTCACATACACTCTATATATCTCTCTGCATGGCGTCCACATGCCCGCTTCCAACTGCAACAGCAGTGGCAGCCAAGAACAAGCACCATGCCATGCTGATGAAGACATCAGCACAGTGGACAAAATGCTCCCATGTTTTTTCCCCCCCTTTTTACTATTGTGAGTTAGGGGAAAAGGAAAGAGACAGCAGTACATTTTGAGAAGGGAGAAGCAATACGTTTTTACATTGACCTCCAAACCGTAGAAGTTTAGATCCAGTACAGTAGCAGTGGTGGAAAAATTATTCAATTTTTCGTCGTACTTGAGTAAAAGTAAAGATACCTTAATAGAAAATGACTCAAGTAACAGTGAAAGTCACCCAGTAAAATACTGCTTGAGTAAAAGTGTACACGTATTTGGTTTAAATATACTTAAGTATCAAAAGTAAATGTATAAATCATTTCTTATTCCTCATATCAAGTCAACCAGACGACACAATTTTACAATTTTCTTGTTTTTTACATTTATGTATTGCCAAGGGCACACTCCAACACTCGGACATCATTTACAAATGAAGCATTTGTCTTTAGTCAGTCCGCCAGATCAGAGGCAGTGGGGATGACCAGGGATGTTCTCTTGATAAGTCTGTGAATTGGACCATTTCCCTGTGCTGCTTAGCATTCAAAATGTACTTTTGGGTGTCAGGGAAAATGTATGGAGTAAAAAGTACATCATTTCCTTTAGGAATGTAGTGAAGTAAAAGTAAAATATGACAAAAATATGAATAGTAAAGTAAAGTACAGATACTCAAAAAAACAGCTTAAGTAGTACTTTAAAGTATTTTTACTTAAGTACTTTACACCGCTATACAGTAGCCAGGCAGGCAGGGTTGGTGAGAGAGACCACAGCCAGAGAAATCAGTGTTCCTCATGAGGAGCTGATGGGGATGGGGTTCGTGGTAATGAGCCTGTAAGTGAGCTACAGATACACCATGGGACTGTCTTGGGAGAGAGAGAGAGGTTCCTAAATAGCTCCAGGGCAACAAGAAAGAGAAATGAGAGTTGAAGCCCTAAAAACAGAAGAGAAAAACACATTTAAAATTGATGAAAGCCACGGATGATTCCAGTGGCTGAAATCAGTTTGAAGTGCATTAGCTTCCCTCAGTTGCAGCACACGATGCAGCATATTCTTTTTTTCAGCACACACTGAGAAAGAGTGCTACGTTCACTGCAACCATTTTGTAATGTATCCTGAAAGCATAGCCATCTCTGGAAGGATAGAATGGCCTTAATGTGGACAGCAGATAAAGACTACAACCTTCAATCCTATGTGTTTAAAAATGTAAAAACCCACCACAGCTTGCACTTGGGAAAGTTGAGATGCATTAAATCACCCCATTTAGCATGATGTAGGCCTATGCATTGTTGTTTTCTTCTCTGGACAGAAATCAACAAAGACTTGACTCAAGGTCAGTCGTTATTAGTGTCCAGTCACTATTTAGGATTGCACCGTACGATGTTACTGAATGTTCATTGTCCACTTTACATTACAGTGGCCTTAACCCGAATAACCATTGGAGTGCTACAGAAGTACATAGTGTAACACATCACCTGTGCAACACATTTTAATATGGGATGAATTCAGTCATAGACCACCAGGTAGCAATGTCCAGAGCTAACGGTCAACCCCCACCCCCCTGTTCAGATGGCTACCCCAGAGAGGAGATAGTGTACAAGTGGAAGAGGAGCTCCGTGGAGGTGGGAGACATCCGCTCCTGGAGGCTCTACCAGTTCTCCTTTGTTGGCCTGAGGAACACCTCCGAGATCGTCAGGACCGTGTCAGGTAATGGTCTCGTTCTTTTTCTCTGTCTCTCTCTCTCTCTCTCTCTCTCTGAGCTTCCCTGTATTGAATGTGCTGTGGTTTACTCAAGGAGCCCCCCTTTCTGGCGCATGCAGCGTGCATGATATGTGCACCCTGGTGAATTAAAATGCTGTGTGCCTAGTAACAGAGGAAAACATATGCATTATTTTAGGAGAGGATCTTATCCAGAGCATACATTTTCGTATTCTGTTTGTATTGGTCCCCCATGGGAATCAAACCCACAACGTTGGCTTTGCAAGTGCCACGCTCTACCTACTGAGCCACACAGGACATTTTGCATGCACACATTATCTGTTGGCGCATTCCACTAGAAACAAAGCAGGAAATGAATGAACCTGAGGAAAATGGCTCCTCGGCGGCTAAAGTTTATCAGAGGCTGTTTTTAGTTGTTGAATGCTTATTATATGTGGTGGTGTGTTAAGAGGCTTGTATAGAAATGCGTGGATTGGTTGGGTAGTCACCGTGATATTCTATGGTGTACAGCCTGACAGGGAGCTTTACCTTTGGCCCACACAAAATGGCTGACAAGTTTCCTCTAAAAGGCCAAACCTAAATAGTGACAGTCATAAAGATATAATGCCATTTTAGCAGTTATTTCCCCTAAATGGCAGCTACAGAAGAAGAAGTGATAACCAGAGGAAACGCAATCTGTTAAAATGATCATGAAACGTGGCAAGACTCTTTTTGGCTTCTGGAGGGAGTGCATATTAAGAAAGATCTTTAAAAGATACTCCATTTATTTAGATGTTTCGCTTACCGGTAAATGGATATTGATCACGCAGAATGGATCTATATTTCATCTGTTTAGGACTATGTCCCTGGCCTAAAGAAACAGACGTGATTGTATCAGACATGCTTTAGTAGAGCAATTAGGTCTTACATTTTCTTCAGATTACATCTCTGTATATTTGCGAAGGCAATTGTTGTTGTACCGAAAGGTACACATTTTGCTATGTTCTAAGACACTTCCGGTTAGTTTTCCATTTACTGCGAAGGGGACATAACGTACGATGCATTTATTATATTGACTCTTTTGGTCATTGATTGTAATACTGGTGTCATTGCACATATGATTGTTAGGCTACACTCTTAGAAACCTAAAAGGGTTCTTCTGCTGTCCCCATAGGATAACCTTTTGAATAACCCTTTTTGGCTCAAAAAGGGTTCTCCTATGGGGACAGCCGAAGAACCCTTTTGGAACCCTTTTCTTCTAAGAGTGTACAGATGTCAGATAGCCTATTAGTTTTTCAAAAACTCCATGTCGTGGTCCTAACTAGTATTGTGAAAGATGAACAGAATGTCTTTGATGACAACAGATCCAACTCCTTTCGGGCATATAGCCGTTATCAGGAAGTTATGTTTGAGGTACTCTTTTAAGTAGCCTGTATATCATGTGAACTATTGCATGTGTAGAGAGTGAAATGTAACCTGACCTGTTGAAAGTGTAAAGCTGTGTATGGAGAAGATAAACTGAATGGGCAGCCACAGTCATTCAGACCTGTCAGTGTATGCATGCAGTGTGACGAAACCTGGCACACCTCATTTTCGTAGATTTAAAAACAAATAATAAATGACAAAGCCGCGCTCTATATCTACCATGCACAGCTGCACTGACAGCTGTTGCCTTTTATATTCACATGCTAGCCTCAGATCCCTGGGATAATACTTTCTCTGAAGTCAGTGAACAAAACAGAGGTACGATACAATGTCTTGGAAAGTCACTCACTGTCTATACAACTGAGAGGGAATTACATTGATTGGAAATGGTATACTATAATCAGACTGATTTTACTTTCAAGTAATAGATGCTGTGTGGGGGAGGACTAAGTGGAAAGTATTTTTCTATTCTTTTGACATATTGGTTAGATAAACAAAATACGTGTTCTGTTACAGAACAAGGGAAAGTGAATGCCCCTGTTGTAATGGTGCAGTCCATTGTGGAGTTTGCCTCTGTTTAAGATTCTGGAACACACCATCTGGTGAAAATGTATTCAGAGGTAGCAGAGGGATCATGCCCTTGCACTCTGTATTTTAGCTACTGTTCCATTTGTGCTGATATGGGAAATGTTGACAACTGGTAGGGCATTAGGTATATTGTACATTCAGAGCACATAGCTGGAGTTTTATTTCAATTTTGGCCATAAGCACATAAAGACATTAGTCACTTGATTAGCGTGATTTATTGAGTTCTGTACCGGTTGTAAAATAGGTCAGTTAGGGGGAGCACAAGAACACAGAGAAACAAGATGTTTGTTTCTTACTAAGGTTTGCTTTATAAGGACGCTGTGTCTGCTTTGATTTGGTGTTCATCCTCTGGCAATGTCAACAAACTTAGACCTTCACTATGTCACATCACATCAAGGCCCCTCGAGGGCCACCAGTCTACCTGCGGATCCCTACGTCCTCCTCAGACAGTGTCCTGATCTAGCCCCCTGCCGTTGCCCATTGGCTGCTGACAACTAAGGAACTAGCTTTACACGGGCAAGCAGTCCGAGAGTGAGAAACAGACAACACACTAGAGGATTTTGTCTGTAAGTCATTGCAGTGTCTGCCTCCATACTTGGGTAACCTTAATGCAAACTCAACCCTTCAGTCACCGGGTTAAGCCGGGGGTCCGGAGCCTGTTACACCCGTCTGGCAGGCTGTTTCAGAGATCAGGGCAGATCATTGACAGGGAGGTGTGTGTGTGTGTGTGTGTGTGGAGGGGGGGCAGGAAGAGAAAGTTGTTTGAGAGGAAGTTGTGTCAGACGTTGTTGTTTTCTTCCATTTGATTTGTCCCTAGCCAAACACAAACATTCATTTCTGAGCATTTGCGTTGACCCATTTAGTCCCATTGGTCACAATAGTGCGAGGAAATGTTTTGTTGTGTTTTACAGGCTCTAGAGAAGTTAAAGTTGTACGTATCAACAAATAAGTCCTATTCTATGCATTATTAAGGTTACCACAATCAAAAAGCTGCACTTTTACAGACTAATTTGGCACCACAAGTCACTGTTTAACAGCTAAAAAAACCAAATACATATTTGACATATATTATTTGCTTTGTAAATGTAATGTTTAAAGGGTCTAGTTTACATGCGGGCCTTCATGTTCAATACATTGAATCCATGATGCTTGTGGGATATTAAAATATAATTGTTACCAATGGAAAAATACACTGGCTCTAACTTATTATATACAGTATATTTAATCATAGCAGATTATTTATTTTTTTGAAGTTGGGTTATGGATATACAGTATATTTAATCATAGCAGATTATTTATTTTTTTGATATTGGCTTACGGATATACTTGATCAAGATGATGTTACAGATGATTTTACAATTATCCATTAGCCTTTACATTTGTTTAAATCAGTGGTTTTGACTGTAAAATGCCATATTTTGTTATTTGAGGGGGAATTGGCCATGTATAGACCCATAAACTGAACTTGGGTAATAGCTAAACACATATTTAATGTCAATAGGTTTGTTTAGTGTCTTTTGCACAATGTTAAATCTTGCTGAATAGCCACAGGTGTAAACCTGGTTCGTATGGGTTTTTTGGGCTGAGATATGCAGATTTAGACCGGGTTTGTGTAGGAGTACTGGAGCTGAGGTGTAGGGATAGACCTGGTATACAGTTTATGAGTATTCAGGCTTCAGCACATTAAGGCCTGGCTAAGTTGACTAACTGAGTTCAAGCACAGGTGCAGACTTTATAGGTAAGTAACTTGGAGCTGAAATACAGGAGTACTCCTATTTTTATGACATGTCGCAGTTGACCTGTTTTTTTTGTATATTTTTTTTAAATCAATATTGGGTTGGACATGCAAGTGTACACCTGGTCTGTAAGAATACTAGGGTAAACCTCTTCTATATGAGTGTGCCCATGGATTTACCTGGTTTATATGAGTAATGGGGTTTAGGGATATACAAGGCTCATACAGGTAAAGGGTCTGGATGGATGTCTATTGTCCATTTAAATGTCCATTCAAGTTTGCGGTAGGAAAAAAGTGAATGGGGTTGGGACGTGTGTTATACCACTGTGCTATGAGTTTTCTATAAAATGATTAGCGTATACAGGTCGGAGGTCACAGGACTAAGATATGCAAATAACAGGATTAGGATGAGCAGCAAATAGCTGAATATAGGTTACTGTTGGTGATTTGGGGAACACAGGCCTAAGGAAAGTGGGTAACAAGGCTGAGGCAGGCAAGTAACAGGGATGAGGTGTATTGGCAAAGGAACTGGGGTCTATGAGTAACAAATAGGACATTTAGGGCTAGTATATGGGTGTATCACATTCATTAGTCTCCTTCTTAGCACATTAACAGAATAAATGAATTGGAAAACCGTTGTTTAAACAGAGCCCGGGTTAGAGCTATACTCTCAACCGTAAAAAGAATCAATCGCATTCGGCATGTTTCAATTTCCATATTCCACATTCCCCCCTCTATCTGTCTAAGATGAATCATAGTATGGTTTTAAACAGAGTAGCTGATGGTTAATTTGTTATGTATTTGTGTGTGTGTTTTTTTTTGGGCGAGTGCTATTCTTAGAGTGACCTTTTAGATGCTGTGGCGTGCAGCTCTGTTGTCTGTGTGCGTCAGTCTGTGTGATTTAGCTGGAGTCGAAAAAGCCTCGGGACACATCATCATCCTCCTCCGATTATGGAGCCCCACAGTTTGCAGATGAAAATCTGGAGGCATTGTGGATGAAAGGAAGTGGCCGGGTCGAGGGGTGAGGGACGAGGGACAAGCACAGCACACAGGGCATAACGCCGCCCGCCCGCCTGGTTAATGCGTCATTGTTCTCTCCCCTCTTTAGCCCTTCAGTCCTGCAATGGGGGTAAGCAAAGAAACAAACAAAACCCAAATACCAACACGGGATATTTTCTGAGGCAATCCCCTCTTAGGGTGAAGAGACAAACCTTGTGGAAATATAGTGACTGTGGTAGGGAGAGGTTTGGGAATCATCCCAGGGGCACCGTGGTAATGGGCTTGCATCAGGTTCGATAGAAGTAATCAAAAGCAGATTAAGGAGAGAAGGTGTCAGACTGTTAAAGAAGATGACCAAGAAGAAGTGAAAGCTCAACGTTGCCCTTTCACAGGGCAGTGGAATGAATGAAGTAGAAAAAATTCCTGCCAACAGATATTTCCACGTGAAACACAAGTGCATAAACTATACTTACAGTACAGCTACACTATTTCAGGTTCTCCTTTCCAGATATAAACAGTTACTCAGCGATGGCAGTAATGTGCTTAGCACATTTATCAAGTGCCTGGTCAAAAATCACATCAAATCAAATCAAATGTTATTGGTCACATGGTTAGCAGAAGTTGAAACACCTGAAACCCCACCTCTTTAAGGAATACCTAGGATAGGATAAAGTAATCCTTCTAACCCCCCCCCCCCCTTAAAAGAGTTAGATGCACTATTGTAAAGTGGTTGTTCCACTGGATATCATAAGGTGAATGCACCAATTTGTAAGTCGCTCTGGATAAGAGCGTCTGCTAAATGACTTAAATGTAAATGTAAGTTAATGGGAGTGTAGCGAAATGCTTGTGCTTTTAGTTCCGACAGTGCAGTAATATCTAACAAGTAATCTAACAATTCCCCAACAACTACCTAGTACACACAAATCTAAAGGGGTGAATGAGAATATGTACATATAAGTATATGGATGAGCGATGGCCGAGCGGCATAGGCAAGGTGCAGTAGATGTGATATGAGTAATGTAAGATATGTAAACATTATTAAAGTGGCATTATTTAAAGTGGCATTGTTTATAGTAACTAGTGATCCATTTATTAAAGTGTCCAGTGATTGGGTCTCAATGTAGGCAGTTAGTGATTGCTGTTTTAGCAGTCTGATGGCCTTGAGATAGAAGCTGTTTTTCACTCTCTCGGTCCCAGCTTTGATGCACCTGCACTGACCTCTCCTTCTGGATGATAGTGGTGGTTATTGTCCTTGATTATCTTTTTGGACTTCCTGTGACATCGGGTGGTGTAGGTGTCCTGGAGGGCAGGTAGTTTGCCCCCAGTGATACGTTGTGCAGACCGCACCACCCTCTGGAGAGCCTTGCATGCTGAGGGCGGTGCAGTTGCCGTACCAGAATGTGATACAGCCCGACAGGATGCTCTCGATTGTGCATCTGTAAAGGTTTGTCAGGGTTTTGGGTGACAAGCCAAATTTCTTCAGCATCCTGTTGCGCCTTCTTCACCACACTGTCTGTGTAGGTGGACCATTTCAGTTTGTCTGTGATGTGTACGCCCAGGAACTTTCCACCTTCTCCACTGCTGTCCCTTCGATGTGGATAGGGGGGTGCTCCCTCTGCTGTTTCCTGAAGTCCATGATCATCTCCTTTGTTTTGTTGACGTTGAGTGAGAGGTTGTTTTCCTGACACCACACTCCAAGTGCCCTCACCTCCTCCCTATAGGCTGTCTCGTTGTTGGTGATCAGGCCCACTATTGTTGTGTCGTCTGCATACTTGATGATTGAGTTGGAGGCGTGCATGGCCACATAGTCATGGGTGAACAGGGAGTACAGGAGAGGGCTGAGCACACACCCTTGTGGGGCCCCAGTGTTGAGGGTCAGTGAAGTGGAGATGTTGTTTCCTACCTTCACCACCTGGGGGGCGGCCCGTCAGAAAGTCCAGGACCCACGTACATTTGTGTTAAAAGGGTTAGGAAGGATACACACTGTATACAGTGCATCGGAAAGTATTCAGACCCATTCCCTTTTTCCACATTTTGTTACGTTACAGCCTTATTCTAAAATTGATTAAATAGTTTTTTCCCCTCATCAATCTACACACAATACCCGATAATGACAAAGCAAAAACTGTTTTTTTAAATGTTTGCAAAAAACTGAAATATCACATTTTCATAAGTATTCAGACCCTTTACTCATTACTTTGTTGAAGCACCTTTAGCAGTGATTACAGCATCGAGTCTTCTTGGGTATAACGCAACAAACTTGGCACACCTTTAACATTCTTCTCGGCAGATCTTCTCAACGACTGTCAGGTTGGATGGGGAGCATCGCTGCACAGCTGATCCATGATCATCTCCTTTGTTTTGTTGACGTTGAGTGAGAGGTTGTCAGGTCTCTCCAGAGATTTTCGATCCGGTTCACACAAGGACATTCAGAGACTTGTCCCCAAGCCAGTCATGCATTGTCTTGTCTGTGTGCTTAGGGTCGTTGTCCCGTTGGAAGGTGAACCTTCGCCCCAGTCTGAGGTCCTGAGCGCTTTGGAGCAGATTTTCATCAAGGATCTCTCTCTGTACTTAGCTCTGTTATTCTTTCCCTCGATCCTGACTAGTCTCCCAGTCCCTGCCGCTGAAAAACATCACCACACCATCACCATGCTGCAACCACCATGCTTCACCGTAGGGGTGGTGCCAGGTTTCCTCCAGACGTGACGCTTGGCATTCAGGCCAAATAATTACATTTTGGTTTCATCAGACCAGAGAATCTTGTTTCTCATGGTCTGAGAGTCCTTTAGGTGCCATTTGGCAAACTCCAAGCGGGCTGCCGTGCCATTTACTGAGGAGTGGCTTCCGTCAGGCCACTCTACCATAAAGGCCTGATTGGTGGAATGCTGCAGACATCGTTGTCCTTCTGGAAAATTCTCCCATATCCACAGAGGAATTCTAGAGCCATCACCTCCCTGACCAAGGCCCTTCTCCCCTGATTGCTCAGTTTGGCCGTGCGGTCAGCTCTAGGAAGAGTCTTGGTGGTTCCAAACTTCTTTCATTTAAGAATGATGGAGGCCACTGTGTTCTTGGGGACCTTCAATGCTGCAGAAATGTTTTGGTACCTATCCCCAGGTTTGTTCCTCAACACAATCCTGTCTCAGAGCTCTACCGACAATTCCTTCGACCTCATGGCTTGGGTTTTGCTCTGACATGCACTGTCAACTGTGGGACCTTATGTAGACAGGTGTGTGCCTTTCCAAATCATGTCCAATCAATTGAATTTACCACAGGTGGACTCCAATCAAGTTGTAGAATCTCTAGGATGATCAATGGAAACAGGATGCACCTGAGATCAATTTCGAGTCTCATAGCTAAAGGTCTGAATACTTATGTAAATAAGATATTTATTTTTTACATTTGTAATAAATTTGCAAAAAATTCTAAATGCCTTTTTTCACTTCGTCATCATGGTGTATGGTGTGTAGATTGCTGAGTAAATGTTTTATTTAACCCATTTTAGAATAAGGCTGTAACATAACAAAATGTAGAAAAAGTCAAAGGGTCTGAATACTTTCCGAAGGCACTGTATGTATTTTTTTTTAAATTGATGTAGTTCTGTCCTTGAGCTGTTCTTGTCTATTAATGTTCTGTATTATGTCATGTTTCATGTTTTATGTGGACCCCAGGAAGAGTAGCTGCTGCTTTTGCAACAGCTAATGGGGATCCTAATAAAATACCAATACCAAACTCATATTCATTATATAAATGAGCATGTTTTATTTTGTCTGGCTTGCCATTCCAAATAAAGTGAAAAAGGGAAGAGTTCTGAATACTTTTCGAATGTACTGCATAATCAATTTACCAAGGCAGAACAGCTGTGCTCCTATAGGAGCAGGTCTCTGAACCTCTGTCTTCCTCCTGGGTGATGCCAGTGATGAGAAGAGTAGATGAGTGGAGCCTTAGGCTGTGATTCAGACACAATCCTCTCTGCTGAGTAAAATACCTCCCTCTACGTCCAGCCTGTGACAGTCTAATAAGCCTATAATTAACACCTGGACATTGATGCTCCTGATAAGCCAAAGAAGAGTTTGCATTGGGAAAATAACCGCTTGTTTTCCTCACTATTGACTAACACCTGCATATTAGGCGCTTCTGTAGCGCCAGAGAGGGGGATGTCGCGAAACAGAGAGTAAAGGGAATAGTGAAATAGAGAGAGAGTGAAACAGGGAGCGGGGGGCTGGAGAGAAACAGACAAATTGAAATTTGAAATTCCAAACAGTTTTGACTTTCCACTGATTCTTTCCCTCATTTTCTGAAGTGTAACCGCAGCATGCTGCCTCGGCGCGAGTCAGAGAAATAAACTAGGACACAGGAATACATTGAGCAGAAATGAAATCATTTGTGAGTGTGGGACATTTTGAGGCTGCGTGACAGTTGTTTGTTGCTGGCGCGAGATGGAGGCTGCGAGGCGAGAGGGGTATAGTGTATAAACAGGCCAGGCTGTTAGGGAGCTGCTGGTTGGCCCGCTCCCCAGTGTCTTCTGGTGCAGTCGGCAAGGCAAGGCTGCTATGCTGCCACATCCTGACATATCATTATCTTAGCTGGGAGAGCTGGGAGAGCTGCACTGGTGACCATCAGGGGGCTAGACTAGCCCAGCCAGCACACACTTTAATATCACTTCATGTAGCAAGGCTCATGCCATACAAACCTGAGAATTCACCTCTCTAAGCCATAATTTGGCTGATTCAGAAGTGAATAATGGAAAAAAATATAAAACGGAACATGCAACAATTTCAACGATTTTACTGAAATATATAATATTCATTAGGCCATAATGACTGGGGAGGGGAGCAGCCATGGGGAGCCAGGCCCAGCCAATCAGAATGAGTCTTTCCCTACAAAAGGACAGAAATGCTCCTCAGTTTCATAAGCTGTCCAGGTGGCTGGTCTCAGACGATTCCGCAGGTGAAGAAGCCAGATGTGGAGGTCTTGGGCTGGCGTGGTTACACGTGGTCTGCGGTTGTGAGGCCGGTTGGACGTACTGACAAATTCTCTGAAACAACGTTGGAAGCGGCTTATGGAAGAGAAATGAACATTCAATTCTCTGGCAACAGCTCTAATGGACATTCCTGCAGTCAGCATGCCATTTGCACGCTCCCTCAAAACTTGAGACATCTGTGGCATTGTGTTGTGTGACAAAACGGCACATTTTAGAGTGTCCTTTTATTGTCCCCAGCACAAGGTGTACCTGTGTAATGATCATGCTGTTTAATCAGCTTCTTGATATGCCACACTTATCAGGTGGATGGATTATCTTGGCAATGAAAAATGCTCACTAACAGGCACAAAATATGAGAAAAATTTAATATTTCTGGAATATTTTGTTTCAGCTCATGAAACATGGGACCAACACTTGCGTTAATATTTTTCTTCAGCTTATTTGTCAACTAATTGTCACTTCACGGTTGCGTTCAAAATATTCACACTATTACCTGTGCAAATCACCTTTTCTCCTGGACTTTACTATTGGGAAAAGTGTGAAACGATGTCACAAAAGAATGGGGGCTGTCATCAGAAATCGTAGATATAAAAGTTTGATAACACTTTATTTGAAGCATCATGACATGTTATAACAGTCTAAAACCATGTCATAATATGTCACAACAGCTGACAACTTGTCATAATCACTCCTAATATTGTCATAACACTGTCATGACAAATACATTTAGACCTATTGTGGCAAATATTGTGTTATTTTTTGGGCTACCCTACAAGGCAAGTCATTCCATTACACCATAGCCTACATGTAAACAGTATGTTTGTTATATAACATTTCCTGAATTGGCAATATTTTTCTTGACAGTGTCATAACGTGTATTTACTTAGTCCAAGTAAAGTGACACAGGGTGGTCATAATGCTTCATGACAGTGTCATAAAGTGTATTTACTTAGTTCAAGTGGGAGAAATATCTACTTAAATATGATCCCCAATTAGAGACAACGATTACCAGTTGCCTCTAATTGGGAATCATACAAAACACCAAACATAGAAAATATAAACTAGAACACAACATAGAAATTATATACTAGAATACCCCCTAGTGACGCCCTGACCTACTACACCATAGAGAAACAAGGGCTCTCTATGGTCAGGGCGTGACATGCACAGGATAGTTATGGTCATAACACTGTCATGCCTTTCTATAGCACAGCCCTGAATCTACACTAACATAAATTTACATAATGTTAACAGCTTGACTATTAAACAGGTGTTAAAGTTACAGCATAAAAATAAAATATTTAATGAGTTCAGTTAAATAACATAATGTTTACAAATGGCTGTTGTTTCCCTGTGTAAACTTTGTTCAAAACTAAAATCTATGTTTTAAGTAAGAATAGGCATTGGTCTGAAGTGGAAAAAGAAAGGAAATTCACATGAGCACCACAATGCCTATTCCACCCATGCTCTACCAAGGTTTTCCAGCACACAGCTTTGACCTACTACAGTAGCTAGTTGCAAAGTAGCTAAAAAGCAGTAAGTAGTTGCACATTTGATCATTAGCTAAAATAAGAAAGTGTTCTATGTTGTTTTACACTGGTGCACTGTGTGCAGGCCCCTGGCTACTTTTTACTTGTGCATGGTGACTTCAGATTTTCTGTGAACACAGTGAACAGTAACTTGACACTGTGTTGACCAGTCAGCACACATTTGTATTATAAGAATGACAAGACAGCAGGAGAAAGAGCTTATGTCGGAGCTGAAATTTATTCCACACGTTTGAAATAGTGATGTTGTCAGTCAAGTCTGCACAACTGAGGTCCTGTTTACGTGTGCATTCGGGGTTAAGCCGTTTACTATGTGGTTCATAACTAGCTTACTGTTTCTTAACAAAACAATTTACTTTCTCGACTATGGTTTGAGTGGTCTTGGTTGTTCTTCGAGGAACTGCAGCGTAGCTAACTGCAGTGTTTTACCTGTCTGAAATCTGGCTACCTCATCTTACCGTGCTTAGCTTGGTCTGTGCAATGCAAATGAACGTGAGTAGCATGGCAGCTACTCAAGTCTGGTGGTTTTAAACGTAATGCTTTGTGTAAGAAAGTATAATCTATTGTGGTGCATACACTGGCCAGACACATTAGCTAACGCGCTCCAGCGGGTAAATCTCTCTGGTCACCCCCAAAACCAATTCCTCCTTTGGCCGCCTCTCCTTCCAGTTCTCTGCTGCCAATGACTGGAACGAACTACAAAAATCTCTGAAACTGGAAACACTTATCTCCCTCACTAGCTTTAAGCACCAGCTGTCAGAGCAGCTCACAGATTACTGCACCTGTAGATAGCCCATCTATAATTTAGCCCAAACAACTACCTCTTCCCCTACTGTATTTCTTTCTTTTATTTTGCTCCTTTGCACCCCATTATTTCTATTTCTACTTTGCACATTCTTCCACTGCAAATCTACCATTCCAGTGTTTTACTTGCTCTATTGTATTTACTTTTGTTTTTGCCCTTATCTCACCTCATTTGCTCACATTGTATATAGACTTATTTTTCTACTGTATTATTGACTGTATGTTTGATTTACTCCATGTGTAACTCTGTGTTGTTGTATGTGTCGAACTGCTTTGCTTTATCTTGGCCAGGTCGCAATTGTAAATGAGAACTTGTTCTCAACTTGCCTACCTGGTTAAATAAAGGTGAAATAAAAAAATTAAAATTCCAATCCTATATTGGCTAAGGTTACTTAACTAGCTAAAGTTAATTGTCTATCATAGCAGCCAATGACGTTCACAAGTTTATTTGTACATATTTGTTTGTGCTCCGATTACACACAAGTGTCTAGATCAGCAGTTTACACAACTTCAGCCTTATGTGAAAAACCTTACTTTGAAAATTATAGCTAGATAGCCTCCCTCACTTGTTGGTTAGCTACCTAAGTACTACCTATGTACCTAAGTACATACGCTAGCTGCTAGGCTTTGTACAATCAAGTTAAGGTTAGCTACGTAAAATTAGCTACGTAGTTAATCAAAATATCTGTTTGCCTTTATTGATCTATGCCAAGGTGCATTGCTAAGGCGTATTCTGTCGTCTCTGGCAGTTCGTGGTGGCCCAATGCCCTATTAAGACACTTCATGTTGGTGTTTCCTATATTTTGGCAGTTACCTGTATATATTGTAGTGGTCCTCACTATATGGGCCATGTTGCAATTCCCACCAAGTGGGTTAACCCTATTGGTGCGATGCATAGGAATGTTTGCCCATCAAGCCAGTGACCCGGGATCACTTCCCTGCCCCGTCGTTCGCTACACTGGTGTCAGAAAGGGGATGGCAGTCATGATGCATCGGAACGCATGGCCCAGACATGTAAAGGGGGCTCAGTAGTCAAAGCAAGGGGCCTTGCTTTCCCGTTCGAAAGGGGCAGGTTAGCGATCCTCGCTATATGAGCCATGTTGCAATTTCCACCAAGTGGGTGGATTGGTACAATGCGTAAGGTGTTAGCCTTTCACACCAGCGACTCGGGGTTCAACACCATAGTGCCCACAAAGCTCATCACTAAGCTAAGGACCATGGGACTAAACACTTCCCTTTGCACCTGGATCCTGGACTTCCTGACGGGCCACCCCCAGGTGGTAAAGGTATGCAGCCACGCTGATCCTCAACACTGGGGCCCCGCAGGAGTGCGTGCTTAGTACTCCCTGTCCCCTCCTGTACTCCCTGTTCACCCACGACTGTGTGGTCAAGCACGACTCCAACAACATCATTAAGTTTGCTGATGACACAACAGTGGTAGGCCTGATCACTGACAACGATGAGACAGCCTATAGGGAGGAGGTCAGAGACCTGGCAGTGTGGTGCCAGGACAACAACCTCTCCTTCAATGTGAGCAAGACAAAGGAGCTGATCGTGGACTACAGGAAAAGGTGGGCCGAACAGGCCCCCATTAACATCGACCGGGTGGTAGCGGAGCGGGTCGAGAGTTTCAAGTTCCTTGGTGTCCACATCACCAACAAACTATCATGGTCCAAACACACCAAGACAGTCGTGAAGAGGGAATGACAACATCTTTTTCCCCTCAGGAGACTGAAAATATTTGGCATTGGTTCCCCTCAAAAAGTTCTACATCTGCACCATCGAGAGCATCCTGACCAGTTGCATCACCGCCTGGTATGGCAACTGCTCGGCCTCCGACCGTGTCAACATCCTGGCAGGGGCAACCAGGTTTTGGGCTAAAATGTCCTGGTACTTGATAAAGTTCATGATGCCATCGCATTGACCTTAACAAGTGAAAGCAAAATAGCCCCATAACATCAAAGATCCACCACCAACTTTTGCAAAAGGTTTGAGGTACTTTTCTGCAAATGCTTCTGGTTTTCAATACCAAACCCACCACTGGCTCTATTTTATTTATAGTCTTTTTTGCTCAAGGTTGGCAATAATATTTGACCAAACTGTATACACAGTGCATCCCCCATATGTCAGTCATAACACACATGTTGTCCTGCCCCTGCATTCATTCCAGTCATCAGCAACAGAGCATTGGGGTAAGCACATGTTTGACATCAATGTGTGTGACATGGTAATAAAATGGCCAATTTCAGAAAATGTTACATAACATTCTATTTTACAAGTAGGCTATGCTGGAATGGTGTGGTTTGCGTAGTTTGTTAGGTTTTGTTGGTTTAGATGTAGGTGTCAGAACCAGCCATAAAATGTTGCAATATATGTCAGAACACGTCTAAATATGTGTCATGACAGTCTTATGACAATGTAAAGACAGGTTATGAAAAGTTATGTCAACTTTTATAACATGTTATGACAGTGTTATGACACTAATCTTCAAATAAAGTGTTACCAAAAGTTTTGACCCATGTGTTTATCAAAGTTGATATATTGATGGGGATTAAGCGCACTGGCAACTACGTGACAAGAGAAAATGGTCTGCTTACAGTGAATGTTCCCCTTTTGTGGGATAGAACATTTTTGATGTTTGACTAGATGTAATGTCGCCACTCAGAAAAGAAAGCCGATATGAAAAATCCACATACAGTATATAAACAAAAGTATGTGAACACCCCTTCAAATTAGTAGATTCAGCTATTTCAGCCACACCCGTCGCTGACAGCCAAATCGAGCACACAACTATGCACTCTCCATAGACAAACATTGGCAGTAGAATGGCCTTACTGAAGAGCTCAGTGATTTTCAACGTGGCACTGTCATAGGATGCCACCTTTCCAACAAGTCTGTTCGTCAAATTTCTGCCCTTCTAGAGCTGCCACGGTCAACTGTAAGTACTGTGATTGTGAAGTGGAAACGTCTATGCGCAACAATGGCTCAGCCGCGAAGTGGTAGGCCACACAAGCTCACAGAACGGTACAGTTGAGTGCTGAAGCGCATTGCACGTAAGAATCATCTGTCCTCGGTTGCAACACTCACTACCGAGTTCCTAACTGCCTCTAGAAGCAACTTCAGTACAATAACTGTTCTTCGGGAGCTTCATGAAATGGGTTTCCATGGCCAAGCAGCCGCACACAAGCCTAAAATCAACATGCGCAATGCCAAGTCTGGAGTGATGAATCACGCTTCACCATCTGGCAGTCCAACGGATTAATCTGGGTTTGGTGGATGCCAGGAGAACGCTACCTGCCCCAATTCATAGTGCCACGTGTACAGTTTGGTGGAGGAGGAATATTGGTCTGGGGCTGTTTTCCATAGTTCGGGCTAGGCCACTTATTTCCAGTGATGGGAAATCTGAATGCTACAGCATACAATGAAATTCTAGACTATTCTGTGCTTCCAACTTTGGGGAAGTCCATTTCTTGTTTCAGCATGATAATGCCCCTGTGCACAAAGCGAGGCCCATACAGAAATGGTTTGTCGAGATCGGTGTGGAAGAACTCGACTGGCCTGCAAAGAGCCCTGACCTCAATCCCATCGAACACCTTTGGGATGAATTTGAACGCCGACTGCAAGCCAGGCCTAATTGCCCAACATCAATGCCCGACCTCTCTAATACTGTTGTGGCTGAATGGAAGCAAGCCCCCGCAGAAATGTTCCAACATCTAGTGGAAAGCTTTCCCAGAAGAGTGGCGGCTGTTATAGCAGTGAAGGTGGGACCAACTCCATATTAATGCACATTTTTGGGGAATGAGATGTTTGACAAGCAGGTGTCCACATACTCTTGGTCATGTGGTGTATCAACAATCATGCAAATGTTTTATCTTCCCCCTATTGTCAAATAAATGTGCATTGGTTTATTCTAGATAATTCAATTATTTCCATATGTTTATAAAAAATAGTTGATATTTTAAAACATTATTATTCTATCAGTATATTAACAAAACATATAAAAGCGCCATATATATAATTTCATATAATATTTTTTTTTATATTTGACATTGAATTGAATACATGAAGTCCCACCAAAATGTCTGGATTCCATACATTTCTGTCTCTCATTATCCAATTGTTCATGTACTATAATACTGTCAATATTTCAGGGATTTTTTAAATAAAAAAATTGTTGAGTATCTTACTCCATTATGCAGCTGTTACATTTATCAGAGCTGTATTTATGACCATTTATACATTTGTATGATCTTAGCTACTTAAATGTCCTCTCTCCACTCCTAACCCTACACTGTTGAGACAGCACAGCAGCCAGCCCGGTACCAGTATCATCAGTACATTGAGTTTTAAGCTGCAAGAAGCAGTGCAGTCAAGGTAGGAGGAGAGGAGAGTCGTAGAGATCATAATCAATTTATCCAGGCAAACAAAGTCTATGAGAGCTCAGTAAATTGCCATCATGTTCCCGAGGAGAGGAGTCCAGGGCTCCCCTTTTCCCTCTAGCAGGGGCATCATGCACCCATTGTTTTAGAGGGGCACGAAGTACGTGAGGATAGGGGGGGGGTGTCAGGCCCCCATCCAGAAGCAGGGGATTTTAGCATTTTTCAAACACCTGAAACAACCTTTTTCTTGCAATCTAGAACCATAATCATTATGCCCTTTTCCATGTAAAAAAATATGTCTCTTTTTCCTCAAAGTTTGTCTAAGCATATCTCTTTACCTTTTTAATTGTAATTTTTATTAATGTTGCACGTTGATTCTTTAAGAACTTTTAATCATTAGACGTTTAGTAGAATTACCACACTGGTATATAGTATCATAACCGAATAATTACAGTAATGTTAGTCAATAATTATGTATATATTTATTGTAATTTCAGTTTTGAAAAGAACAATCTAAATGTCTTTCAATCTCTGTCTATGAATTTCCATAAAATAAAATTGCTAGGTGGCTAGTATTACAGAGAAAGAACAAAACATGTTTGTTTTACATGTTGTAAAACAAACATTATGTTGTACAGCAAATGAAAGATAAACATCTTGTGAATCCAGCCAATATTTCCGATTTTTTAAGTGTTTTACAGCGAAAACACAACATATATTTATGTTAGCTCACCACAATAGCCCAAAACACAACGCCATTTTTTCACCGTAAAGATAGCTTTCACAAAACCCACAAATAGAGATAAAATTAATCACTAACCTTTGAACAACTTCATCAGATGACAGTCTTATGACATCATGTTATACAATACATTTATGTTTTGTTCGGAAATGTGCATATTTATAGCTACAAATCTGGGTTTTACAACGCAGCCATCATCACAAATAGCACCAAAATCTCCGGAGAAATTTTGGAGAGTCACGTAATCTAACAGAAAAACTCATCATAAACTTTGCTGAAAAATACATGTTGGACAAATAATTAAAGATACACGGGTTCTTAATGCAACCGCTGTGTTAGATTAAAAAAAATTACTTTAGTAAAAAACACAGCATACAATAATCTGAGACAGCGCTCAGCCATTCTCCGCCATGTTGGAGTCCACATATTCAACAAAAATACGAAATAACATCATAAATATTCTCTTACCTTTGATGAATTTTCATCAGAATGCAGTGCCAGGAGTCCTAGTTCCACAATAAATCGTTGTTTTGTTTTAGAATGTCCATTTCTTCTGTCGATTTAGCAACTTTGGCTAGCATAGTGGAGCGCACATGTCCATGAACGTTTGGCGCATGGAACGAAAAATTCCAAAAGTCATAATAAAAGTCGAATAAACTGGTCAAACTCAGTTGAAAATCCATCTTTATGATGTTTTTCTCATATGTATCCAATAACGTCCCAGACGGAGCATTTCTTCGTGTCTACCTAATGCATTGCAGAAAATGATATGGTGCTCCCAGGTGCGCAGCAAAATACTGCCAATATGGCTGACCTGTCACTCCAAAAGCTCTCATTCGGTCCCACATCAGGCCAGACACCTCATTCAACATTCTACTGCCTGTTGACATCTAGTGGAAGGCGTATGAAGTGCATACATATCCATAAATACAAGGCAATTGAATAGGCAGGGCCTGTCACAGAGACCCATTTCAGAATTTTCACTTCCTGTTTGGAACTTTGCCTGCCAAAGGAGTTCTGTTTTACTCACAGATATAATTCAAACAGTTTTAGAAACTTCAGAGTGTTTTCTATCCAATAGTAATAATAATATGCATATCATATGATCTAGAACAGAGTACGAGGCCGTTTAATTTGGGCACAATTTTTTCCCAAAGTGGAAATGACGCCCCCTATTAAGAAGAAGTTAAGAACACATTCTTATTTTCAATGACGGCCTAGGCAGAACGACAGATTTTTAACCTTGTCAGCTCGAGGGATCCAATCTTGCAACCTTACAGTTAACTAGTCCAATGCTCTAACACCTGATTACATTGCACTCCACGAGGAGCCTGCCTGTTACGCGAATGCAGTAAGCTAAGGTAAATTGCTAGCTAGCATTAAACTTATCTTATAAAAAACAATCAGTCAATGACTGTCATTGCTCCAATGTGAACTTAACCATAAACATCAATGCCTTTCTTAAAATCAATACACAAGTATATATTTTTAAACCTGCATATTTAGCTAAAAGAAATCCAGGTTAGCAGGCAATATTAACCAGGTGAAATTCTGTCATTTCTCTTGCGTTCATTGCACGCAGAGTCAGGGTATATGCAACAGTTTGGGCCGCCTGGCTCTTTGCGAACTAATTTGCCAGAATTTTACGTAACTATGACATAACATTGAAGGTTGTGCAATGTAACAGGAATATTTAGACTCATGGATGCCACCCATTAGATAAAATACGGAATGGAATAAACGTTTTGTTTTCGAGGTGATAGTTTCCGGATTAGTCAAAGGTATATGGTTTAGAGAGAAATAGTCGACGCGTTATAATTCCTGTAATAACTTGCGGCTGAACTTGAAAGGGGTTCCTTCGTTATTTTACCGTTCATGTCTTCCATAGAGAATGTCTTGATCTACTTCAAATAAGGTCTGTGTTTCGCGGAGGAGCAGACTGACAGGGGACCATGCAGACAAGCTCTGCTTTCTGCACTACAACCTAAAACTTCTTAACTGGGAATATTGAAGACCCATGAAAGCTGGTGGTTCGTTTTAACATATGTTCTCATGTTATTTGAGACTAATTTGATTTTATTTACGTATTATATTAAGTTAAAATAAAAGTGTTCATTATTCATTCAGTATTGTTGCAATTGTCATTATTACAAAAATGTGTGTGTGTGTATGATATATATATACAGTATATATATAAATACATCATTTTATTTTTTATTTTTTTATCGGCCGATTAATCGGTATCGGCTTTTTTTGTCCTCCAATAATCGGTATCGGTATCGGCATTGAAAAATCATAATCGGTCGACCTCTACTCCATAGTACTGTAATATAGTATGTAATCTCTTCATCACATTTCTGAGACTATATATTAGATGTCAGATCACTTAGACTGCAGGCAATGAGAGGATTACCTTTCTCTAAGATAGTGGTACCTGGTACATTCAACATGAATCTCTGCGATATAATTCCACTACTACAGCTGAGCTGTCGTGTAAGCTATTTTGCACCTTTCCCATGTCCAAATGAAATGTGAAATATTCTCAGCTTGTAGGAGCTCCTCGAAAAACCCCTCTAAACGTATTACTTTGCGAGGATGGATCCGTGCGTAGAGAAAATATTGCTATGACAACTAGAAAATGACAGCATGAGTATGATTGAACAGACCCCATGCCTTCTGTTTTGGGTTTGGAAAGCCTGCCCTAATTGCACTGTGTGCTGCATACCTCTAAGCTATAAGGGTGCATCTCCTTACTGCCGAAGCTGCAGGTCTACCGACAACCACCGCATTGGCTTGCCTTCGCTAATTAGATCTTGTCTTTTTGAATTGCAGATTATCTTATTTTTCCTAGCACACCCGGGATTAGAGTTTGCTCATCAGCGCTCTGATTGTTCTGTGAAGGGGATAAGTCTTCCCCCTTAACCAGTTCAAATGGGTAGCAAGCGGAGGAAGATAAGGAAATAAATGTATTAGATGTGGGGACTGACTGGACTGGGAGTTAAAATTCAGATCTGGGTGGTTACGTAAACCCCAGATGTGGTAGTCCGATCCTGGACCTGAGACCATGGTGGTAATCTCTTTGAACAGCGGGCACACTATTCCCTGACTAAGACATGCTGTATAATCCTCCGCACATAGGCATTAATAAAGACCCGAGACAGACACTGTAACTGCTGTGTCCCCACTCCCCAGTGTATTGTGCTGCTCATCATCCCCTCTTATACTGTAGCTGAGCCCACAGTCATGCTTACCATCCTTTCTCATAGACTGTGCTCTGTGGTTATGCATACCGTCTCCTCTCATAGCCAACCCTTGACAGTGAGGCTGAGGCCCTAGCAAGACCTCATGCCATCCTGTCACCAGATGCCTCTGACCGTGGGATGGCCAACATGTGCCGCAGGTCCAAGCCTGCCTGTCTCCATCATGCCAATTTATAGGAGATGAGAGAGATTCTCCTGTGGCAGCAGATTTTCTACTAGTCAGCAACCCAACCTGGGATTACCATATCCCATCTCCTGAAAGCAGTCGCCCCGGCAATATGCAGCCAGCAACATTCCTGGGACTGATGTTTCAGCATTTCCTCCGCCCATCCAAAGACAATATTTCTTTCCATCTACAATAGGAAATTGAACTGCTTTTTTACCACAGTAATCTTGTTGCAGTGGGATCTGGGATGGTAGGAGTATGAGCAGAGCGAGGCCTGTGTTGTGTATTTAATTCTATCTAGCAGTCCCAGAGGTTTTAACAGTGTGCTCTGAATGATCTTCCTTGCCAAGTTATTATTGCATTCCATAAATCTTTACAGGAGGAGACGATTACATCTGTGAGGTTTCTTACTAAATTGCCTGCATCAGGAAAATGTGCAGCTATACTAATACAAATACAGAAAGCAATATCTCAATATAAACAATGAGTTCGATTTTGAGTCATTGTTTAGGCTATATGGTGGATTTTTCACAGCATTATCATTTTTTCAAAAATGTTGTTTCATAGTAGAGCAAGAGGTCTATTTGAATAGAACAAAACAGAAAATGTCCAACCAATAGCCCACCAGTTAGGCTAACCACTAGACGAGGGAGAAATATTTTAACCCACATAGGCTAAATTAATCCAAGATCTACAGTATCTCAACCTGAATATTGAAGAGGCTTCATCTTCATTGGCACGACCCAACCAAAGCCATTGAGCCGATTTCCAAAAATCTTTCATGTTCCTGGATAAGGGCCTTGCATTTTCTCACGCCAAAGAGAAGTAAAAGAAATATGATGAATATATTAGGTATAGTCCCACCAGAAGAGTTGCCTGCCTGTGAGAAGGCAGCGTTGCTTCATGCATTCCCACGGTGTGAAGATTAAAGGAGGACAGGCATTTCTACACCTACGCCATTTGTTCCATTATCTTGTGGGCTGACAGATCAGATCTTCTGACAGAAAGAGAGGAGCTTTGAGGTGTGTGTGTATGTGTGTGTGTGTGTGTGCGTGCGTGCGGACATTTGTGTGCACACGCTAGGCTGTCATTAGGGAGAAGCAGACAGGGCCCTTTGATGTCCTGGAGTGCACTGAGAAATGCATTGGGATGAGCCGGCTACTTCCCTCACGGAAGCTTTGTAGATTCGGTGGAGGGAGAGATAGAGGGAGACCTATGCAGCACATGCCAAGGACCCAATATTACATTTCACTAAATAATTTGGGAGGGCTATTTTTAGGGCTTTTAATGAAACACAGAAAAAGGAAAAGAGGAGAGCCAGGAATGGTGAGCCGTGGGCCATGATAATGTGTGATGTGTCACTGCTGCCGTGCCGTGCGTAGCCCCATCGAAACATGATTGGGTTGTGTTGATCAGTGGTGTGTGTATCAAAGCTACACCCTATGTACTTTGTTCATCACACTGTCTACTGCACTCATGTAATGCGTAAATGGGATTAACCAGATACAGTTGAAGTCAGAAGTTTACATACACCTTAGCCAAATACATTTAAACTCAGTTTTTCACAATTCCTGACATTTAATCCTAGTAAAAAATCCCTGTCTTAGGTCAGTTAGGATCACCACTTTATTTTAAGAATGTGAAATTTCAGAATAATAGTAGAGAGAATTATTTATTTCAGCTTTAATTTCTTTCATCACATTCCCAGTGGGTCAGAAGTTTACATACACTCAATTAATATTTAGTAGCATTGCCTTTAAATTGTCTAACTTGGGTCAAACGTTTTGGGTAGCCTTCCACAAGCTTCCGACAATAAGTTGGGTGAATTTTGTCCCATTCCTCCTGACAGAGCTGGTGTAACTGAGTCAGGCTTGTAGGCCTACTTGCTTGCACACGCTTTTTCAGTTCTGCCCACAAATTTTCTATAGGATTGAGGTCAGGGCTTTGTGACAGCCACTCTATTTTCTTGACTTTGTTGTCCTTAAGCCATTTTGCCACAACTTTGGAAGTTTTCTTGGGGTTAATGTCCATTTGGAAGAGCGATTTGCAACCAAGCTTTAACTTCCTGACTGATGTCTTGAGATGTTGCTTCAATATATCCACATAATTTTCCTACCTCATGATGCCATCTATTTTATGCACTAGTCCCTGCTGCAGCAAAGCACCCCCACAACATGATGCTGCCACCCCTGTGCTTCACGGTTGGGATGGTGTTCTTCGGCTTGCAAGCTTCGCCATTTCCTCCAAACATAACGATGGTCATTATGGCCAAACAGTTATATTTTTGTTTCACCAGACCAGAGGACATTTCTCCAAAATGTACAATCTTTGTCCCCATGTGCAGTTGCAAACCATAGCTTTTTTTATGGCGGTTTTGGTGCAGTGGCTTTTTCCTTGCTGAGCGGCCTTTCAGGTTATGTCGAAATAGGACTCGTTTTACTGTGGATATAGATACTTTTGTACCTGTTTCCTCCAGCATCTTCACATGGTCCTTTGCTGTTGTTCTGGAATTGATTTGCACTTTCGCACCAAAGTACCTTCATCTCTAGGAGACAGAACGCGTCTCCTTCCTGAGCGGTATGACGGCTGCGTGGTCCCATGGTGTTTATACTTTCGTACTATTGTTTGTACAGATGAACGTGATACCTTCAGGCGTTTGGAAATTGTTCCCAAGGATGAAACAGACTTGTGAAGGTCTACATTTTTTTTCTTCTGATGTCTTGGCTGATTTCTTTTGATTTTCCCATGATGTCAAGCAAAGAGGCACTGAGTTTGAAGGTAGGCATTGAAATACATCCACAGGTACTCCTCCAATTGACTCAAATGATGGCAATTAGCCTATCAGAAGCTTCTAATGCCATGACATACTTTTCTGGAATTTTCCAAGCTGTTTAAAGGCACAGTCAACTTAGTGTATGTACACTTCTGACCCACTGGAATTGTGATACAGTGAATTAGAAGTGAAATAATCAGTCCATAAACAATCGTTGGATAAATTACTTGTGTCATGCACAAAGTAGATGTCCTAACCGACTTGCCGAAACTACAGTTTGTTAACAAGATATTTGTGGAGTGTTTGAAAAACAGGTTTTAATGACTCCAACCTAAGTGTATGTAAACTTCCGACTTCAACTGTATATCTAGCTATTGTATCTCCATTTTACCTCTCATTCGTTTGCTAGCTCCAACTCTTGTGTTGTCCATTGAAGGAATAATCATGTTTGCCGTGGTGAGAGATAATGGGGTTCTGAGCTAAACAAATTAACAAGGTGATAAACAAGAACGCTGAGTGTTTCAGGACAACAGGAAGGCATTATTGAATTGATACTGATACATTAGCCTTGATCCCTAATTGAGGAGGTGGTCGATATCCTCACCTCAAGTCTCTATCAGGAGAGCACTGTTCTCTGTAATGACTGTAGGAAACACTGCCAGAGATGTTCTGTACTGTTGTGCAGCGGGGGGTGTCTTACACTAAGGTACTATTTGAGTCTGTTGGCGAAGCCCATCATTATAAATAGTGGAGGGTAATGCAATGTGGCTAGGCCACTGCTGACCAAGCTCAATAAATGTATTAACTGGCAGTTTCTCAGCTGCCAGGGGCTCTCTGTGCAACTTCCAGGCCTTAACTTATGTAATGTTAATAAAAAACAAATAGTGGACCACAGACCCCTCAGATCATCCTTCATGTCTCTCTCTCTCCTCCTACCAACTGCCTCATCAGCAGAAAATAACATGGCGATATGAGCGGTAATGGTGCTCTTTCTCCCTCTCTGCCGCAGTGCTCGGCTATCTAATGATGCCATCAGGGTGGAGGTGAGGAAAGGTGTAACCTGGGATTGGTCACAAAGTCCTGCTGTGTGCACACACAGATGTTGGTGTTTTGCAGAAATGGCAGACAACGTGTGTTTCTTTTTTCTTTTTTTACTCGTGAGATAAATTACCAGGTTGCCAAATTGCTTGGTGCTTTATTAATAAAGCCAGCTGTTCTCATTCCATCTGAGAAGCAGCGCTGCCCCACTCGCCGAGCAGAAAAGGGTCTCGGAGAGTATGCTCGATGCCTCACAGGCTTACAAGCACAAAACTATAGTAGGGGACAGGAGTGTTTCTGACACGGCTTACATCGTGGTGTTAATCAATTAGTGTACAACATACGGTGAGCTCTCTGTAAACCTACACATGCAGGGCGAGCTGCTGGCACTCTTACGAACTTTGTAACTCCATATAGCAGACAGAATAGAGCAGATCCCGGAAGGTGTAGGAGGCAGGGATACCCTGTGATAAGGGGAGATGTAGTCTTCAGGATGGATGTTTTGTGCAAATCGGATTTCCAGTATACACAATGCTAAAATCCTACATATTTACCTACTCCTGTCTACTGTTTATGTGTTGACTGTATGGCATTTATGTATTTCTCTATGGTGATTCAAGTTGTATTGACTGCATTGCATTCCTGCATATTATGTATACTGACCAAAATAATAAATGCAAATGGAACAATTTCAAAGATTTCACTGAGCTACAGTTCATATAGGGAAATCAGTCAATTGAAATGAATTCATTAGGCCCTAATCTATGAATTTCACATGACTGGGTAGAGGTGCAGCCATGGGTGGGCCTGGGAAGGCAACCACTTGGCAGCCAGGCCCACCCAATGGGGAGCCAGGCTTTATTACAGACATAAATACTCCTCAGCAGCACATACACCCCCCATACACATTGGCAAAGGACAAATGCTCACCAATAGGGATGTAAACACATTTGTGCACACCATTTGAGAGGAATAAGCTTTTTGTCTATATGGAAAATGTCTGGGACGTTTTATTTCAGTTCTTGAAACATGGGACCAACACTTTACTTGCTGCGTTTATATTTTAGTTCAGTGTAATTTCCATATGGTGATTCAATGTTCTGCTTTCTCTCTTGTCTCTCGTCTTTAGGAGACTACGTTGTTCTGACAGTCTTCTTCGACCTGAGCAGGAGGATGGGTTACTTCACCATTCAGACCTACATCCCCTGCACCCTCATCGTTGTCCTCTCCTGGGTCTCCTTTTGGATCAACAAGGATGCTGTACCTGCTAGAACATCCTTAGGTAACAACAGAGCAATACAAATCTCATCCATAATTCATTGATTTCAATCGAATTCAAGAAAAATAAACAGAATAAAAGAGAGTGATAATTATGCCTCTGCCCTGTATTTAATCTCATCAGATTCACGCCAAACATTCATTTTCATAATCAGCCAACCTAGCCCTAACACAAACATACGTTTTTGCAGCTTTATCAGTGAAGTTCATTAGCAGTGTGGTCCCTGATTAATCTCTGTCTCTCATAAAATAGGACTTGTTGTAGTCCAGACCGACCTTTAGCGCCCAGAGAGGGCAGCTGCTTCAGTAACTAGTCCATCTTGAATCTATGAGCCCAGCCTGACGCATATGTTTCATGCAAAGCTCAGGGGAGATGCAGCCTCTGCGTAAAAATGCAGGGGCCGAACTTTGCTTAAAGCAAAAGGGGGGATGTTTGAGGAGAATGTGTGAGCTGTTGAACGTGCCCTTGCCTCCGAAAGGGTGGACATCTTCAGAGAACGTCGTCTTTTACTTACATATTCCTTAGTCAGTGTCTTATACACCTCCAAGCCTCTCGACCCTGACCGCAAGCACTCACACCAGGATCTTTGGAAGTATTGCTGAATGTAAATCAATCCAGGTCACAGACATCCACTTCTTATCAAAGAGCTTTTTGACTTTTAGAAACAATGTTATACCCTATTACTGTGAGAGGCTAATTTATTATTAAATATACTGCCAGTGTATATATCTTATATATATATATATTCTTTTTTTATATAATCTTCATAACATTTGACTAATATCATGACAAATTGAGTTGCCTGCCAAAATGTAAATGGAGTCAAATAGCTTAATTTCCTTCCCAAAGATAACAGGGAGGTAAATGTTGGTTAGCTAGCTGGAAGGATTAATGGCTGTGACATAATTCTTAATCCTTCAGTGCCATCCAACCAAATATCACAATCACTCCAGGCACCCCTATGGATATTACAACATTAATCTTGAGGCATGATGATGTCTCTCGTTTTGAATACAAAATAGATAAATAACAACCAGATTAGCCTAAAGCCCTCATGATATATTAGAGTGACTTGTTGAAGAGCTGGAGTGTGTGTTTGAGGCCGGGATATTGGAAGATGTACACGATCAACACATATCTGTACTCTATCGGTGTGCTTCGTTAAAGGGTTTCCCCTGATGAAGTATCTCCCTCAACATCATCATGTCTCTTACATGCACCAGATGGCTGGTGGTAAGGCATGGTATGAACATATTGGCTGAATTCGAAAGCATGGATATGTTGAGGATCAAGCGAACCAAAACAGCTAGTCACTATGCCATCCCTTATGGGAGACTATACGTCATACTGTGTCAATTGGTTGCAATTAAACAGACACTGCATTTCATAATCCTTTAGTTTTGCGTAATCCAGTACTCTAACCCGTTCCGGAATATTTATTTCTGATCACTATACTAAATTATATTGTTTCATTGGGTTCCTTTTATTTGGGGTATAAGTATTATATGGATTATATGTTATATGTACAGATAAAGCACTTTGGTAGAACCTGCTGGAATAAAGTATGTAATGCATTTAAAACCCATAAGGATAAAACAGCAAGCTCTATTCATTTGCAGCATGCTAAAATTGTTCAACCATCCCCACTGTATATCATACATATTTTATTGTGTTCAACCAGTCTGAGATTCCTCCATTCTAATAATCTCCTATGAGAATACATTTTTGTACAGAAAGATTATTTAGAGTTTTTGTATCTTTTTTTCTCACATCTCTGAGACCATTGAATAGTAGATAAATCAGCAATAAATAAAGGCATACTCTCTCACAACTTTTCATGTTAGTCTTCTACATCTCCTACATTTTTTAATGCCTCCACTGCACAATATCCCCAAATCCTAGAATGCAACATCCCTAAAAATGTGACCAACATCCCTAAAAATGTGACCGACCACCTCGATTAGGTTGTTGGTCACAGCTAGCTAGCTAAACAATGAAGTTAGCTAGCTAAACATAAACCATAATCCCAACCCCATAGCTACAGTACAAACTGAATGTCATAGCTAGCCACCATGCATGAAATGCTGTAGGATGAATCTGCAGGTAGCTAAAGCTAATCAACTAGGTTCAATGTTAGTTAGCTAACATTAGGCTATAACTAGCAATGTAAATGGTTTTCTGAGATACTAATAATATTACTACTCAGATTATACACTTGCGAGACAGCGAGCTAATGTTTTTTAGCTAGCGAACAGTGCAATTTAACTTGCAAAAAAACAACTTCCTGACAAAATTATGAACTTATAATATCTGAAAATGTAGCTAGATTCTTACCCATATACATGGATGACGGACACTTTATGGCAGACTGGAACCACTTTAAGTAAGACGTCCTGTGTCTATTCCTTTTAATTTGGAGCTAGCTACAGCTTGTTTGCCCCTTTGTGTCAAGTCACTCCAGTTTACGCTGACCGTGTGCAGAAAGTAGTCTATCACAAATGTTTTCGTTTTGCCTATCTTTGTCGATATTGCCTGCTAAATTAAGGACAGTACTTTTGTTGAGAGTAGTAGCAACACTTCACCATGGCTAACATTATATATTTAAAAAAATCCGCGGCAGCAAGGATTATCTACACATACGGAGCAGTTCATGTTAGACAGACGCGAGCTGCATGGCAGACTAATCCAAACCTATCTCTCGGCATGTCAAGCCCCCCATTATCTCAGCCAATAATGGCTAGCGGGAAGGTTCCTGACTTTTTCCGTGGCTAAACCAAATAGGCTTGTAATTTAACAATTGTATTTGTATTTACAGATGGCAAACAAGTTTGTTATTAAGGCACATGGGAGTTCACATGTTCAAGAAGGCATTTCTCTATCTCAAGGCATTCAGACTGTTAAACAGCCATCACTAACACATAGAGGCTGCTGCCTACATACATACTTGAAATCATTGACCACTTTAATAATGGATCACTAGTCACTTCAATAATGCCACTTTAATACTGTTTAGATATCTTGCCTTACTCATCTCTGTATTTTATACCATCTATTGCATCTTGTCTATGCCACTCGGTCATTGCTATTTATATATTTATATGTATATATTCTTATTCCATTCCTTTACTTAGATTTGTGTGTATTAAGTAGTTGTGGTGGAATTGTTAGATTACATGTTAGATATTGCTACACTGTCGGAACTAGAAGCACAAGCATTTCGCTACACTCGCAATAACATCTGCAAATCATGTGTATGTGACCAAAACAATTTGATTTCTGCCAAAAAACGCATACTTAAAAAAAATATATATAATATTTTTATTTTTATTTATTCTCCTGTGAAATTGTGACGTGTGACATACAGTTGAAGTCGGAAGTTTACATACACCTTAGCCAAATACATTTAAACTCAGTTTTTCACAATTCCTGACGTTTAATCCTAGTAGAAATTCCCTGTTTTAGGTCAGTTAGGATCACCAATTTATTTTAAGAATGTAAAATGTCAGAATAATAGTAGAGAAAATAATTTTTTTCAGCTTTTATTTCTTTCATCACATTCCCAGTGGGTCAGAAGGTTACATACACTAAATTAATATTTGGTAGCATTGCCTTTAAATTGTTTAACTTGGGTCAAACATTTTGCGTAGCCTTCCACAAGCTTGCCACAATAAATTGGGTGAATTTTGGCCCATTCCTCCTGACAGAGCTGGTGTAACTGAGTCAGGTTTGTAGGCCTCCTTGCTCGCACACACTTTTTCAGTTCTGCCCACACATTTTCTATAGGATTGAGGTCAGGGCTTTGTGATGGTCACTCGAATACCTTGACTTTGTTGTCCTTAAGCCATTTTGCCACAACTTTGGAAGTTTGCTTGGAGTCATTGTCCATTTGGAAGACCCATTTGCGACCAAGCTTTAACTTCCTGACTGATGTCTTGAGATATTACTTCAATATATCCATATAATTTTCCCTCCTCATGATACCATCTATTTTGTGAAGTGCGCCAGTCCCTCCTGCAGCAAAGCACCCCCACAACATGATGCTGCCACCCCGTGCTTTCACAGTTGGGATGGTGTTCTTCGGCTTGCAATCCTCCCCCTTTTTCCTCCAAGCATAACGATGGTCATTATGACTAAACAGCTCTATTTTTGTTTCATCAGACCAGAGAACATTTCTCCAAAAAGTACGATCTTCGTCCCCTTGTGCAGTTGCAAACCGTAGTCTGGCTTTTTTATGGCGGTTTAGGTGCACTGGCTTCTTCCTTGCTGAGCGGCCTTTCAGGTTATGTCGATATAGGACTTGTTTTACTGTGGATATAGATACTTTTGTACCCATTTCCTCCAGCATCTTCACAAGGTCCTTGCTGTTGTTCTGGGATTGATTTGCACTTTTCGCACCAAAGTATGTTCATCTCTAGGAGACAGAATGCGTCTCCTTCCTGAGCGGTATGACAGCTGCGTGGTCTCATGGTGTTTACACTTGCATACTATTGTTTGTACAGATGAACGTGGTACCTTCAGGCATTTGGAAATTGCTCCCAAGGATGAACCAGACTTGTTGGAGGTCTACAATTCTTTTTCTGAATTCTTGGCTGATTTCTTTTGATTTTCCCATGATGTCAAGCAAAGAGGCACTGAGTTTGAAGGTAGGCCTTGAAATACATCCACAGGTACACCTCCAATTGACTGAAATGATGTCAATTAGCCTATCAGAAGCTTCTAAATTCATGATATCATTTTCTGGAATTTTCCAAGCTGTTTAAAGAGATGGGCGGGGCTAAGACTTAAGAGGGTGTGAACAACGCTGAATGTTCAAAGACTAAGATGAGCTCTCCAGTAGGTGTACCAAAACATTCAAGTGCCATTTTCTCAAAAGTGGGGTAACAAGTTTATCAACTTTCAAGGCATAACTACTTTCCCATTGTTCCTCAACTGTAGTGTATGATATACCATTTTCTAGCTTTGAGTCTCTACTTTTAGTAGCAGACAGCTCAGCTGTTGCTGTTACTGTAGAGTCAAGTGTTGTGGAGAGAGAGAGAGAGAGAGAGAGAGAGAGGGGTACTGCACTGCCACTGTATTGATATTTTAGCTCTATATGATATATGTAATTATAATTAAAGACATCTCAGAGGTGAGTGGAGTGGAAGGAAGGTAGAAAACAGAGAGACCTAGATGCACTGCCAGTTCCTTAATATGCTGTGCATTCGGGAAAGTATTCAGACCCCTTCACTCAATATTTATTGGAAAGGAGCATCAACCTCATCCCCTTGCACATTCACCACCCTGTGAAGTTTATTATCATGTGGAAATGTTGTGCTGTGTTGTAGTGGGGGGACCACACAATTTATCATTGCGTGACTCCAAGTTTATTTCAGCCCAGCTGTGACTTTTTTTTATAGCGTCAGGTAGTTAACCCACATGAAATGGTTGGAAACGTGGTTAGTGTTGTGTAAATTAACCTATGAGCCCCCAGACCCAAATGAATGGGAGATCAGTCAACTTAGTGTAAGTAAACACTAATTCCCACTGGAATTGTGATACATTGAATTATAAGTGAAATAATCAGTCCGTAAACAATTGTTGGAAAAATGTATTGTGTCATGCACAGAGTAGATATCCTAACCGACTTGCCAAAACTATAATTTGTTAACAAGAAATTTGTGGATGGTTGAAAAATTAGTTTTAATGACTCCAACCTAAGTGTATGTAAACTTCCAACTTCAACTGTACGCCTAGCTTCTTAAAATAGGTCACAAATGGTATATGTTTCCCTCATCTTGACCCTCTTGTCCATTGACAGGCATTACCACTGTGCTGACCATGACTACGCTGAGTACCATAGCCAGGAAGTCGCTGCCTAAGGTATCCTACGTGACGGCCATGGACCTCTTTGTGTCCGTGTGCTTCATCTTTGTTTTCGCCGCTCTGATAGAGTATGGAACACTGCACTACTTTGTGAGCAACAGGAAGCCAAGCACAAAAAAGGACAAGAAAAATAAAAACCCGGTGAGTGTTGTATATCCAAAACAATGTAGGCACACAAGTAGTGAATACAAAATTGCCAGATTTTCTGTCAGGGAACTAATAGTATATGTGTACATTTCTCCTCAAAGAATTTTGCATTTGAGCTTAGTGTGTTTTCACAGAGTTCTAACCTTATTTCCAGCCTCTGAAGGCTTTACCAATCACTCTCACTGTATTACTGTGTTACTGTAATGTATAGTCTACTACTACTAGGTTCCCTTAAGGGAAAAGTCATTGTGAGTGCCATGCAGTCTGCGTGAGAGGCACGGGAGAGATTGAACATGTCCTTAATCCACACCACAGCTGTGCAGTTGTAATTTAGACCTTTGTCACATGACCAGACGTTTTCTTAGGGGCTTCAAATCCCCGCAGCATCATGGTAGCTAAAGTGAAAGCACCAGAGTTAGCTAGCAAGGTACTTAACATGCTGTGTGATGCTGCAGTTTCAGCTTCTCTGTAACTAAGATTTGCTTCTGGACATAAATGTGTGCAGGATGAATGAGTAATGATCTGGATGTTCTCACCGAGGTTGTTCTCACTGAGGTTCTTCACATGGTCTGCCAAGATATGATGCAGAAGCCTTTGACTGAGCTCCTTTTGATCTTCATGAATAGTTAAGAATAAAACAGAAAATCGAGGAAATAACATCCTTTAATTTCTCATAGGCTTTGGGTGTAAGGGTCTAACCATTTTATGAAAAATAATGTCCTATTTCATGTTATGATGGTATTTGTTCAGATATTTGCATTATGCATGAGGACAACAACAGGTTATTTATAATCGATCTACTAAATGTATGCGTACTGGAACTGATTAGGTAATCTAAGGTATTTTAAGTTAGATGGAGAAAGAGAGTATAAAGCACTGAAAATCCATATTCAATGTGTTTTTTGGATACAAATGCCATTAACTGTGCAAAAAAATGACATTGTCTTGTTTTGGTGTGACGGGTCAGCTTTGAGCCTTACTAGGATCAATATCACCCCTAAACCATTGATGTCAAGTTTGTTTTTATCATGGATATAGCACATCTCTAAAGGTAGATTTGGCTGGGGATCAACCTGGTCTCCAGTGCGATGTATCCTGTCATGCAACTTCCTCCTACTGTATGTGTGTGTCTCTACAGTATACTGTTCTCTTTCTACTGTTATGTTCTTTTGATGTTTTTGTTTATTACATGTGTTCTTTTTTGTGTTGTTCTCTTTTAATTCCACATATTCTTTGTTTCCTGTTGGGACAATAGCTCCTCCGGCTCTTTTCCTCAAAGGTACACTGCCTTTAGCTTCAACTATTGACTGCATGTGTCTGCTGCATTTTGCCTCTTTCTGGCCCCAGCTAGCGCATCGCACTGCTACTTGTCTGTTTTAGATACCCTTTCTTTACCTTTACCTCAGAATGTCTTCCGCAATACCATCAAACAAGGTGCTCACAGGAAAGTGCAGAGGCAGCCAGACGTACTTGTGTAGTGACAACATTCCGCTATTTCAACCAGCCCACACATGTCGCTAGTTACAAGATGGCACGCAATGGTTTCATTCTGGCTTTTTCCCCCATTTCTTTCTGCCTCACACTGTGCAATTTTGACTGTAAACCGGTGGCATATTTTTCTCCGCTATCAGTTAACCTACCCGTGTGTTTGTGGGGCTTTTAACCTGACGGTTCCTATAGAGTCAGCAGAGCCTTAACAGACTGAAGTAGACAACCCCTACACTGTGCTAGGCCTCATTAGTAGTGGTCATCTTAACGGCTACACACGCAGCAGAGTGGATTCAGCCCCAGTCATCTTCATACACTCACAGTGCACAGGGTGCTACTGAAGAGCTATATTTAACACTCGAGTAAAGAAGATGGTGTGCTTTCAAAACCCGAATCACCCTTAATCTATGGTGTGAAAGAACATTTCTTAATGGGGGTCATTTGACTGAATTTAAATACCATTAGTCAGAGAATACTGTAAGTAAACATTTGAACCAGCCATTTATAGGAAGGGCATTTTCTATAGCTATTTTAAATTGACAAATAATCAACAACAAAAAATGTACTACAGCTGACACTAAGCTTAGATTAAAGTGGTACGGATCCAGAGCAGAAGCCTGTGTTTCCGTCAGTCATTCCTCCCTAGAGGTTGTCTACTTTCATCCGGTTAAAGCTGCAATGCCACTGTTTTGTTTTGCAAACCCCGGCCACGCTGCAGTATCTGTGTTTGTTACACTGCTTGAGCTAGCTCCTACCACACTCTTCCTTCTCCCGTGCAACCCCCCTTTGAGAACCGAGTCACATGACCTGATGCTGCTCCCTGCTGCAAATCCCCTGGCGGCTGTCAATCAATCAGGCAATATTGTGGAACCAGCCATTCATGCTTTACACAATGGTTATGTAGCGTTTTCAAAGGGACGACAATAACCCTTGTGTTCTAGTGCTGGGCAAATTTGAGCTGCAGGGAGCGAGTTAAAGTCAAATCAGTGTTTTGAGCTTTTATGATGACACATGCCTTAAACAATTTACCCCAATGCTTATGGCATTTGAGAAGTGGTACTTGACACACATATGATTCATTTTATGAAGACCAAACATTCGGAAAGCAGTATGATTACCTCAACATAGTCCTGGCACGGCATCACATTGTAAATATAGCTACAGTGAAGACTCATGAAGAGCATAACGGCTTTTGAAAGAGGCTAGGGGCTTTGGTCTCTGTTCAGTTAGTAGCGATTCCATTCAGTTTATTTTAAGCGGGACAATACAATATGTAACTACGTCATTATATTTCTAAGTGACTCATACAGAAAATATTACGCTGGGGTCAGAGAAACGTCATTCTTAAAGTTGATCATGAGAGTTCTTTTTTTTTTAAAGGTGGCGTGTTGTTTTGCGATAAAAGCCCATGAAAATGCCCTGCTTGAATGCTAATTGTGCCTCTTTTGACTGATGGAGCAAAGGACTCGCTGATGTCACTGACCTATTTTAGGAATCATCAGAAATAAAACGCTGTGCCCTGAAGTGGTGAGCAGGCTTAAATGGAAGTTGATTTAACCCATTTAGGGACAGGAAATGGAGGAACAGTGAGTTCCTGCTCAGGAGTCTTTCTTATCATACAGCTTGCATCATAAGCGATTTACAATAAATTCCGATTTCCTCCCTCTGAAATCCATACAAGGGAATCCACGTACAGAACAAGAATTGGTCCCGCTTTATTTGAAGTGCACCTCATGAAGTCGTCATAAAGCCTTCATATAGACTTCATAAGCACTACATAGATGCTTCACATATAATCTATTAACAAATATCATGCTCTATAACGATTCATAATGTGGCATAAGTGTGTGACGTAAGCGTACAGTTATTTGTTCACATTTGCATGAAATACGGTTCGAGATGATTTGTGACCCATTTATGTAGTGCTTATGAAGCCTATTTGATTGCTTTATGAAGCCTTCATAATATTCACTTCAAATAATGCAGGACTGATGTAATTTGAGTGAATCATAATGCGTAAGGGGACTATGGTTTAGCTTTGGGACTAATGATAACCACGATACTCCTCGTGTTTTCCCACGATGTGCAACAGCAGAGCTTATAATGGGTTGCCCAGCACTAGCATCATCTTTCTGCTAAATAAAGCAAAACTACACAATGTTTCTGACAGAAGCTAAACTTTGTACTCACAGGCTTTACCCTAAGGTGTAATTTGCATTGCGTGTTCCAAAGGGAATAGTCCATTGTCATCTTTAAGCCACTCTAATTAAATGCAGGTGCCACTGATATGTAAACATGTATTTGCTGACATGCTTAAAAATATCCCATTGGCAAGTGAAGGTGCAAATTACATTTTGTATACTAACATAAAGAGAGACTAAATTAGGTCCCCTGTGCTGCCTCTTAGACTCTAGTCGCTAACTGTGCTCTCTCTGTTAAAAGCAGACACCTACGGTGGACATACGCCCTCGCTCAGCCACCGCCATCCAGATGAACAACGCCACCCACATGCAGGAGCGGGATGAGGAGTATGGCTACGAGTGCCTAGACGGCAAGGACTGCACCAGCTTCTTCTGCTGTTTCGAGGACTGCCGCTCCGGGGCCTGGCGGCATGGGCGGTTGCATATCCGTGTCGCCAAGATAGACTCGTACGCTCGCATCGGTTTCCCCACCGCTTTCGGTCTCTTTAACCTGGTTTACTGGATCTCCTATCTCTATCTCTAGATCCAGCGTGTAGCCAGACTTAGAATATACGTTCTGCTCCAACTAGACCATTTTTCAGAAGGGGACCCACTGAAATGTTTTCCTTTTGTTTCTGTTTGATTTTATATGTTTGTTCATTCATATTTCTCATAATTTCTTTATATGGTTGAAGCAAAAGTTGTAGCAAAACCATTAGGCATGCAGGGATCTGGAGTCCGATAGTGGAACTACGACTGCGCTTTGGGTAAGGCAAGAACCTAAGTTCACCGTAGTGATTCTGCATGACTACATTTTCCAGATTCCCCTTGATCAGATAATTGGTTTATGTAGAAGGTAATCACAATCAGGGCCGCTTCAATGTTTTTTTTGTGTCTGCCCTTAGTCAGTATATTAGATCACAGTAAACATTTTCACAGTAAACAAACGTCATTCAAACTGAAAAAGTATTAAGGCATGTTCCCGTTTTCTTGCATTAACGAGTCACGCATGCGCTGTAGAAGACAAACGGAAGATTTGACATCAGCTTACTTTCCCATCTTTTAAAATATGTATTCATTTATTGCTGTATTCCATCCATCCAAAATACAAAATAAGCTAAATCTAAAGCACTTTAATAGATATATAGGTTGAACAGTAAGTATGATTTTCAATGATAATTTGATAGCTAGGTTTCTTTTCATCTAACTGTAAAACATTACTTTTACACAGTTAAACATACATTTTTTAATGTGCGGTCAGAGCGCTAGAAAATACTGTTTATGGTCAATGGTCAACTGTACAGACACTGTATATATTTTATTATTAGGTAGTGGTTTACATTTATTGCATGCACCTTTCAGGCCCAAAATCAACACATGTTTTAAAGGGGCAATCCACAGTTGCTACATCCATTTTCTGACATATAAATTAATGATATTCTCATTGATAATTGAAGAATAGAACTTATAAAGGCCTCATGAGCTTACTTCAACTGTCCTACCCCATCACAACCCAGCATATAAGCTTGTTTTACTCCAATGTTTGTAAACATTGTAAATGTAAACAAACACTGTATAGCCTCCATAATTTAGATTTCATGGATGGTCAGTCTTTGCGTCAATAACTCTGTCTATACATTTTTTACCAAGACAAGAGGTGGGGTGTCCGTTTGTTATTGTTTAAACTGTGGATTGCCCCTTTAAGGTCGTCTATTGTTGGCTATGGATACAAAAAAAAGAACAACGGCTGATTATCCATCTGGATTTCGTCTTACTTTTTAGGAAAAGTAGAAAATGAGACAATAAAGTCAGATTTTGTCTTATAAATGAACGTTCATCTCTACCAATATGTATTACAAGAGGATCAATCCAGACCTTACAGGAAAAACGTTGTTATATCAACTGTTATTAACTTGTAGACTGCTCTGAGAAACTCTTCCCTTTCAAACACTTTGCTATTGGTGGCTATCTTCAATTGACACACACGTATGGCTGTGCTGGCTCCTTTGGGAAGTGTGTAGATAAGAAATAGGCCTCAAAAACAAATGTATGGTTTTCTTACATCGAAACATATTTTCTTCCATCAAAACATATTCTGCGCCCTTTCTCTCCCCCACAACCACTTGGTGGAAGTGAATATCATGCAAACACAGCAAGCAGTGTTTTACTTCATTCAGCTGGCACATGGAGTGTCTGGAAGCGGCTGTAGTTCTGAATGCATACACCCATCAACATGCCAAAACTCTCAGTGACAGAAAACACACTCCCATTTGTCATAAGACTGAACTGCATTACTTAGTCACTGCATTAAAACAGGATCCATTCCATCTGTCTCAATGGGTGGTTTAGAGCGACTTAAGGCGAAAACAAACCATTTAACTTGAGGAATATCGATGAACATGACAGCTCCATGGAGAAGAAAGCATCTGCTTGTGACCAGACCAGATGCATAAGCCTTACTCTCTTTGAAGAGAAACACTGTGGAAATTACAATGATCTGACGCTGAAAATGTATTGAAAGATCTGGGAGAAGTTCAGGAATTTATTTTTTGGTTGTTTTTGTTTTTTCTGTGTTTACAATGGATCATTGCATCATTAACGTGTCAATACAGCATTACTCATTGATAGTGTAGCACATTGTGAATGTCAACATAAGTACTCAAACGATTTGTGCTTCACATCATATGCTAATGGAACGCTTACAATGCAACTTATGGGGTATTTGTATACCCAAATCATGGCCAACCTGTTCCAAAAGAGTACCTTAGCTAAAGGCAGCCAGAGGATGTTAAAGCAGTGCTTTAATCTAAATCAGGGCTTCCCAAACACGGTCCTGGGGCCTCCCATGGGGGCACGTTTTGTTTTCTGCCCTAGCACTACACAGCTGATTTGAAATATCTCATCATCAAGCTTTGATTATATGAATCGGCTGTGTAGTGCTAGGGCAAACACCAAAACGCGCACCCCTGGGAGGACCCAGGGCCAAGTTTGGGAAACCCTGATCTAAATGAATAAGTCATTTTACTGTACATATTGTAAATCACATGATATTATGTACATAGTAGATCACAAAAGGAAACAAACACTTATCAAACCCTTCAAGTTTTGAAAGGGGCAATGATATGTTGTATTTTCTTCATTTATCCCCTTTCATTGATATCATTATTATCATTGTATTATGCTGGACTGTGTGGGATATTGTAGGGCAGGTGTATTCAACGAGGTCCGGAGCCTGCTGGTTTTCTGTTCTACTTGATAATTAAGAGCACCCACTTGGTGTCCCAGGTCTAAATAAGTCCATGATTAGAGGGGAACAATTTTAAGAAAGGAGTGGAACTGGCTTTGAGGTCCAGAGTAGAGTTTGAGTGTTGTAGGGTATTTTTCAAGGAAATTGTTGCGTTTCCCTATTTAGAAAGCCCTCAACGAAACAGAGATGGAGAATGTCCTTTGTAAGCAATATCAAAGAGACACAATTTCGTTCTATAATGAATTTATCTTGTTGTTGTTGTATGTTCTATGTTGTGGTCTACATAGGCTCTAAAAACCAGTTGTAGTCAGTTCACTGAATGGTATGACTAAAAAGGTAGGTGGCGAAGTTTCTTATTAACCAGCCTCAATTGACAATATCTTTTCAGACATTCAACTGTGATGTTAGCTACTCCCTGAGGTACTGAACAGATGTGCTACTCTAGTCTAAAGTGACCGTCAGAGTTTTTGCATTCAATTGTAAAGTTTCTTAGCAACAACTGTACTACCCATTGTCATGAACTGTACTACCCAGTTGAATGAAGTGGAAAGTGAGTGGAATTTGAAGCTCTTCCCCTTGTGCATTCACTAGTGGTCCTCTATTTTGTACCTGTTGCGAAGCTATCACTCAGTACAAGGTTTTGTCTTAAGGGTGTGTGTTTTTTCTCTCACTTGAACAGAAAGGAATGGATTTTTGTTGGCCACTTGATAGTTTACTTCAGTTGAAATGTAGAGGAATGTAAGGGTGTGGAAGAACAACTTTAAGTGCCAAACTTTGACACAAATGTGATACATCCATTCAGAAACCCATGGTATTCAATGATCTCTTAATCAAAACAAACTGTTGTTTTGCACTGGATTTTTGAGAAATATGTGTGAATGGGAGAAACGCGTTTTGTGTTCTTAGAGAAATAATATTTAACCGATATAATTTACTATTAACACATACAGCATGAGACATTATTTGTATACCTTCATTTGTCATTATTAAATTTCACAGACGCTGTTATCCAGATCAACTTGCAGTAGTGAGTGCGTACACTTTCTGTACTGGTCCCCTGTGGGAATTGAACCCTGGTGTTGCAAGTGCAATGCTCTACTAACTGAGCCATACGGAACATTATCTCATAACATTATCTCATGGTCTATGGCTTATGAACAAATATCAAAGCACAAGGACCAAACCGTGCATTAGCTTTATCTTAATGCCTCTGTCTCAGAGACACACTTTAATTAATTCAAGTATAACCTTTGAAAAAGAGAATGAGTTAGCATCTTTTTTTGTTTGTTTGTAAGAAAGGCTGAACGAGCACATTCAGAAAGTAGAGATGTTTTTAACTGTGAGAAAGTAGTTACTGAGGTATCAAGTGTATGTATGTGGTTTATGAATACCCAATGACCAACCAGTCATATTGAACGGTGCTGGCATACAAAATTTGATTATTTATATCAACTATTTAAATGTTGCTTTACTATACACAAAAAAACATTATATTGTATTTTTGTGATTTCTTTATTTTCTTATGTTAGTTTACACACATACGGTATGGTACATACAGTATTACACATAGTTAAAGGTTTTGGGAATTCTCCTCGTACTTGGAAGGAGATAATCATAAAAGATAGTGTGCACACGATATATAGGTCAATCACAAATATGAATATATTTAACATTTTAGGTAATGTGGTATTACTCATCTTATTTTAATTTGGCATCCATCTATTCGACCATCTCATGACCTAATTTAGGTTAGAGGAAGACAGAGCATTCAAGGATAAAAGCAGACAGAGATATTTTATTTTGGGGAAACTACAAATATGACCTATGTGAAGAGCACATGTAAATAATTTCTATAGTTATATACTTTGTCAGACTGGAGAAAAAAAAAATATACCAGTCAAAAGTTTGGACACAGCTACTCATTCCATTTTTTTTTGTTTTTTTTGTACTATTTTCTACATTGTAGAATAATAGTGAAGACATCAAAACTATGAAATAACACATATTGAATCATGTATCAACCAAAAAAGTGTTAAAGAAATCAAAATATATTTTATATTTGACAATATTCAAGGTAGCCACCCTCTGCCTTGATGACAGCTTTGCACACTCTTGGCATTCTCTCAACCCGCTTCATGAGGTAACCTGGAATGCATTTCAATTAACAGGTGTACCTTGTTAAAAGTTCATTTGTGGAATTTCTTTCCTTCTTAATTTGTTTGAGCCATTCAGTTGTATTGTGACAAGGTAGGGGTGATATACAGAAGATAGCCCTATTTGGTAAAATACCAAGTCCATATTATAGCAAGAACAATTCAAATGAGCAAAGAAAAATTATAGTCCATCATTACTTTAAAACATGAAGGTCAGTCATTCCGGAACATTTCATGAACTTTGAATGTTTCTTCAAGAGCAGTCGCAAAAAACATTAAGCACTATGATGAATCTGGCTCTCATGTGGACCGCCACAGGAAAGGAAGACCCAGAGTTACCTCTGCTGCAGAGGATTTCATTAGAGTTACCAGCCTCAGAAATTGCAGTCCAAATAAATGCTTCACAGCGTTCAAGTAAAAGAGACATCTCAACTGTTCAGAGGAGACAGCGTGAATCAGGCCTTCATGGTCGAATTGCTGCAAAGAAACCACTACTTAAAGGACACCAATTATAAGAAGAGACTTGCTTAGGCCAAGAAACACGAGCAATGGACATTAGATTGGTAGAAATCTGTCCTTTGGTCTAATGAGTCCAAAGTTTAGATTTTTGATTCCAACCACCATGTCTCTGTGAGATGCAGAGAAGGTGAACAGATGATCTCTGCATGTGTGGTTCCCAACATGAGGAGGAGGAGATTTGATGGTGTGGGGGTGCTTTGCTGGTGACAATGTCAGTGATTTATTTAGAATTCAAGGCACACTTAACCAGCATGGCTACCACAGCATTCTGCAGAGATACGCTATCCCATCTGGTTTGCGCTTAGTGGGACTATCATTTGTTTTTCAACAGGACAATGACCCAAAACACACCTCCAGGCTGCTTAAGGGCTATTTGACAAAGAAGGAGAGTGATGGAGTGCTGCATCAGATGACCTGGCCTCCACAATCACCTGACCTTAACTCAATTGAGATGGTTTGGGATGAGACAGACCACGGAGTGAAGGAAAAGCAGCCAACAAGTGCTCAGCATATGTGGGAACTCCTTCAAGACTGTTGGAAAAGCATTCCAGGTGAAGCTGGTTGAGAGAATGCCAAGAGTGTGCAAAGCTGTCATCAAGGCAAAGAGTGGCTACTTTGAAAAATCTAAAATAAAAATAGTTTAACACTTATTTTGTTACTACATGATTCCATATGTGTTGTTTCATAGTTTTGATGCCTTCACTATTATTCTACAATGTAGAAAATAGTAAAGATTTTTTTTTAAACTGGAATGATACGTGTGTCCAAACTGTCAACTGTTACTGTATACAGTATACCACACCATATTTGCAGTACTGGGTACCTGGGTTCCAAAAACAAAATACATCTATTATGAATTCCATTGATATCTTAGTTGTTTGCCATCTCTGTATATTTATTGAGTATTGTACAAAAGGGACACTGATTAATTATTGTTAGGGTCTGCATAATATACTAAATGTACTGAAAAAATCCTTTTCATAAGGGAATTGCACACAGTTGTGGAATTTTACAATAAAAATGATTGCATTATCAATGTGTCTTGTTTGTCACATTAATGCCTTGTGTTATTCTATGGAATGGCATGCTATAACAAAACAAATGTGACCATACATCTGACATGACAAACTAACATTTGCTGCTGATTTCTCACGCTGTATAGACCATAGAATACTTGTGAGAACAGGTTAAAATCCTTATTGAACTACGATAAAGTGTTTGGTGCTGTTCCTGAACAAAACAAGATGCATATTTGGAGGCATGTGAATCATTTTTTGGTTTGCGACTTGAGGTGTGGTTGACACCTCAAGTCGTGATGTGATGGGAGCATTAGCAGGAGCCCAGTGTTTGATGTGTTTCAGGGCAGCAGCGTGCTAGGCTGGCTTGCGCTGTGAGACCTCTGCTTTGGCACCTCATCCCCTGGGTTGAGTCACAGCTGCTGGGCCAGAGATGGCAGCGAATCCCCCTGGTTATTACACAACGCACTATCAAAGGTAGCCTTTCATCTGCAGAGGTACAAGCTCTTGTGAAGAAAAACTGGAACTACAAGGGTCCACCATTAATAATGCAGCACAGCCACTCATTTTTTAATTAACATTATTATCATCTTGGTGCCAAACATTCATCTGGTCCATGGCGAGGTGAGGCAATATCCAGGATGTATTATGCTTCTGGAGTTACATTTCACTCCTACAGTATGATTTGAGGTATGTCGTTGATTGAGGTGTGCATATCCCTGGAATGTTGTTCTCAACTCAATTCTATAGGACTCGCTTTTCACCGGGATTGTAGCTTTCCATGAGCGTGGCAAGCCAAGATAGAGGTTAACTAACCTACGTAGGCTAGGTGGTTGGAGAGCAAAATAATTCCAGGGACATAGCAAAAGAGGGATTCTAGTCATGCGGAATATAAGACTTGCTGAACTTTAAAGAAGTTTGTCCAAAAAAGAAATGTCTCTGATCCTACAGGCTACCTATAAAATACTATATGGACCTGTAGAGTCAATAACACTGCATTTAGACGTATAGATTAATTCAACATGGTTGATAGCTCCATTGAGCATGTTTTAGTCAAAAATGTTGCTTAATCTATGTCCAGGAAAAAGCCTCCGATACATAAGTTGTTTTGAGTAGACCCCCCCCCAATATGGGGGGAAATCACCCTTTCCCACTAGCACTGACTTTGCAGATAAAAACTTTGTTTGAGGGAAAATGTACATGAAACTATTCAGATGTGTTGTTGTCTCATCTAGCAATCGTAAGATGAATGCACTAACTGTAAGATGCTTTGGATAAGAGCATCTACTAAATGACTCAGCACACACATTTCATAATTATTACAATGTGAGTGAGAGAGAGAGAGAGAGAGAGAGAGAGAGAGAGAGAGAGAGAGAGAGAGAGAGAGAGAGAGAGAGAGAGAGAGAGAGAGAGAGAGAGAGAGAGAGAGAGAGAGAGAGAGAGAGAGAGAGAGAGAGAGAGAGAGAGAGACATGATAGTGGTGTGTAAATTAGTAAACACAAGATTGTGCCTAATAAAACTGAGCACAAAAACAAATAGTTTCAGGACCATTGACAGCTATACGAGCCATTGAGGAGAAAATCGCTCACCTTGATCCAGCACCGGTGGGGCCACGCCCTTTGTTGTTTGCTAGTGCAACAAGCCTACGTGTTTGATTTTACTTCATTTTAGTCCTCATTTGGACTAATCTTCCAAGAGCCCTCAAGCAATTAAATACAATTTATAATACGATCACATTTTCACATATTGACCAGAGAAATACTCTTAACAGTTTGAAAAGATAGATTGATTCCTTAATCTACCATAATCCTGGTTCTAAAGTACTGTTTGAATGTATATATTGAAAGGTTTCTGGTTTGCTCAGATAAATTATTCAATTTATTTATTTATGTGAATCAAAATGTTATGTAGCCTATTTCTCTTGTCTGTTTGAATAATAGATGGTGGACCATCTATTCTTAGTATTTACTGAATGTCTTTTTTAAATGTTGTACATTGTGAAATAAAATAAACGTGTTTTTTTTCAATTGTCTTGTTGATTGATGACCAACCAAGAGCATTGTGCATGACATCTCCACCTGAAAACAATCCTTGCTGCTTTGTTCTGTGCAATCTGCAGCCTCCTAATTTCACTTGCTGATGCATTTACCCAGACCACAGAACAGTAGTTCACCTGACTCCCAATTAATGCTTGGGGCTGTTTGCTTAAGAATCTTTCCTGGTAAATATTTAGCTATCCTTCTGGTCATGCATGCATTTAAAAAAAGTATTGTTCTTAGATGAGTAGTTGTCTAGCTGCACCCCTAGTAGTTTACTTTCTGCCACTTCCTCAATTTGTCCTCCCCCATACTTAATAATTGTATCCCATGTTGTGTTGGCCTTTTTCTAGTGGAACAGACCAACATAACCTTGGTTGTCTTTGTGTTCAAAACAAGTTTGTTCCGGCAATCCCACTCCCTGATATTTCCCAGATCTACTTGTAGAGCAGCTGCCCTGCGGTATTCCACAGTTTCTAGCACGAGGGAAAGAAAACGACCCATTGATATAGGTGGACTGTTTCCTGTCAGTTAGATATGACTGTACCCAATTCAATGCTGCTTTCTAAACCCACAATTCAATACTTTTGTCAAAATGATTTCATGATCCACTAAATCGAATGCTTCACTAAAATCAAAAACAATAGTACACCCATGATGAACCGATATTATCGATAGCATTGAGCCACTGGTCATTATCGATAGCATTGAGCTACTGGTCAGTCATGTCAACCAATGCAGTGTGGTGGAATGGTTTTTGTGATAAGTATGCTGTGATCAGATCATTCTTTTCCATGTACGCACATATTCGTTAACTCACAATACCCTCCAATATCTTGCTGAGTGAAGGGAGTAGACTAATTGGTCAACTATTGGCAGGAATAATGGGTTCTTTGCTGTCTTTCGGGATTGGACACAGTTTAGCATGCTTCCATACATTTGGAAATGTCTCCTTTTCCAGTGACCAATTAAATATGTATTTCAGTGGAGCTGCAATCTTGGAAGCATCATAGCGGAGTAAAAAATTTGACATAAAATCATAAATCTGTAGATTTACAGTACCATTGGTTAAGGAATGCAATAGGTTTAACACCTCCTCTACTAACACCATTTGTAGACTAAAAGAGCATATTTTTTTGCTCATGATATGATCATCAATCCATTGGACAGTAGCTTGTTTGGAAGATTGGGTGTTTACATTATCGCTCAGTAAATACATTTTCTTTGTAAGAAAAAATCTGCAAAATTATTGCCAATATCAGCTGGTTTTGTTATTTTTCTCCTGTCAACCTTCACACTAAATGGGCATGGTGAGATATATGTACCAAGTAAGCCCTTAACTATATTCCATATCTTTTTAGAATAATTTTTACAATCAATAAAAGCATTTTTATAAAATAATGTTGTTTTTTTACGATTTATTTGAACTGCATAATTACGTAGTGTTCTATTTTTCTGTTCATCAATCTCTAGTATAGATTTGGCTGCTAAGACTTTTGCCAAATTTCTTTGAGAAAATGCCTTACCCAGTAGATCATCAATCCATGGAGATGGACGAGCACCAACTGTACTCTTTCTTGCTGGGGCATGATGGTCCATTACCTCAGTGAGCAAATCAATAAAACATTCGGTAGCATGATTTAAATCATTCTCTAGATAAATCAGCTCCCAGGGTACAGCAGCCAAATCATTTTGAAATAGCTCATGATTAAATGTTTTAAAATGTCTCTTGACCACAATCCTTGGTTTTTTCTTTGGAACCTTGGTGTTCATGGTTATGGTCACAATATTAACATGGTCCAAGCACACCAAGACAGTCGTGAAGAGGGCATGACAAACCTATTCCTCCTCAGGAGACTGAAAAAATTTGGCAATGGTCTTCAGATCCTCAAAAGTTTTTACAGATGCATCATTGAGAGCATCGTGACCGGTTGCATCACTGCCTGGTATGGCAACTGCTCGGCCTCCGACCGCAAGGCACTACAGAGGGTAGTGCGTACGACCCAGTACATCCCCGGGGCCAAGCTTCCTGCCATCCAGGACCTCTATACCAGGCGGTGTCAGAGGAAGGCCCCAAAAATTGTCAAAGACACTCCAGCCACCCTAGTCATGGACTGTTCTCTCTGCTACCGCGGTACCGGAGCACCAATTCTAGGTCCAAGAGGCTTCTAAACAGCTTCTACCCCCAAGCCATACAACTCCTCAACAGCTAATCAAATGGCTACCCAGACTATTTGCATTGCCCCCCTTCTACACTGCTGCTACCCTCTGTTATTATCTATGCACAGTCACTTTAATAACTCTAGCTACACGTACATATTACCTCAATTACCTCGACACCGGTGCCCCCGCACATTGACTCTGTACCGGTACCCCCTGTATATAGCCCGCTATTGTTATTTACTGCTGCTCTTTAATTATTTGTTATTCTTATCTCTTACTTTTTTTTGTATTTTCTCAAAACTGCATTGTGGGTTAAGGGCTTGTAATTAAGCATTTCACTCTAATGTGTACACCTGTAGTATTTGGCGCATGTGACAAATAACATTTGATTTGAATATGATGTGTCTGTCCAGCCTACTGGCATTGATCTGGCTTTTAAGCATAGCAATGGTATATTACAGATCAATGCACATGAACGGTGACCTAACTTAGTTGATGATCTAGTAGCATCATTAACCATTTGTTTCAAACCACAGCTCTCGTCATCTCTCATTAAAGTAGTTCTATTTTAGTTATTAGGATCCTTCCAATTCATATAAAAATCACCCTCAATAAATATATCTCTGTTACTATCTGTGGCCTGGTCAAATCCAGTGCATAAGTCATCCAGATAGGACATCTTAGACTAGAGCTAGGAGGTCTATACACACATCCTACCAATATGGGTGCCTGGTGAGTTAGATGTACTTGAGCCCATAGTGCATCTATTTGACATACATTAAGGTCATCCCTCCTCTTAAAAGGTATATGATTCTGAATGCACAGTGCTACACCCCCACCATTCCTATTCCTGTCCCTTCTCAGTAGACTATATCAATGAATGTTAATTTGCCCATCATTTACAGATGCATCCAAATGCGTTCCGGTTAAAGCTAAAATATGAATATGATTTATTTTGACCAAGTTAAAAACCTCATGTATTTTTTTAGGAAGGCTACATACATTAACCTGAGCTATATGCAGCCCTTTTCTTGTCAAGTGAAGATAAATAGATGATGTATTCATTATAGTTGAAGTTGTCATGATACACTGCAACAAACAAACTCAGATTTGAACATTGGATTAAAATAGCCAGGGTGTTACTCTAGAGTCCCGATACAGTTGGATTAAAATAGCCAGGGAGTTACTCTAGAGTCCCGATACAGTTGGATTAAAATAGCCAGGGAGTTACTCTAGAGTCCCGATACAGTTGGATTAAAATAGCCAGGGAGTTACTCTAGAGTCCCGATACAGTTGGATTAAAATAGCCAGGGAGTTACTCTAGAGTCCCGATACAGTTGGATTAAAATAGCCAGGGAGTTACTCTAGAGTCCCGATACAGTTGGATTAAAATAGCCAGGGAGTTACTCTAGAGTCCCGATACAGTTGGATTAAAATAGCCAGGGAGTTGCTCTAGAGTCCCGATACAGTTGGATTAAAATAGCCAGGGAGTTACTCTAGAGTTCCGATACAGTTGGATTAAAATAGCCTGGGAGTTACTCTAGAGTCCCGATACAGTTGGATTAAAATAGCCAGGGAGAGACTCTAGAGTCCCGATACAGTTGGATTAAAATAGCCAGGGAGTTGCTCTAGAGTCCCGATACAGTTGCCCGTTGGTGTACATTTTATCCATCACCAAGGAGACTCGTTGGTTCAGGGCAATGCTTTTCTTTCATGATGGGATACAGTTTTTTTCTCCTTTCATTGATCTCCGTGGGGAAGTGATCATTCGTTCAAAAAATTCACCACTTCCTTTTGCTTAAAATGTTCAAAACATGCAATAATAGCCCAAATGCCTTACCCATTCTATGGACTCTGGAGAAAGTGACATTACGCATGACATCTGTGAGCAGTTTCAGTTGAGTTGACATAAAATCTTGAACAGTGTTAGATATCAAGTTTGGCAAGTTTTTTCATTGATGGATTTCAACAAGTCAGCATCCATACCCGTAAAACTCTCCCCACGTGCTTTCGTGCTTGGGGATGGTTTGATGCCATCATTGATACCGCTTGGCCAACTTGGCTTTGGTTTGTTTTGTTGATTGGATTTGTTGTCTTTAGTGGTGCTTGAATTCTCCGAAACCGGCGACATGTTTCTTTGAGCTCGTAAGTATCTCTCGTCGATGAATCGTTCAAGCTCTTCAATGGATTCTGAATCATCAAATCAAATTGTATTGGTCACATACACATGGCTAGCAGATGTTATTGTGAGTGTAGCGAAATGCTTATAGGCTAACAATGTAAGAAATAATACATAAAAAAAACTAAATACTGCACATTATCATCCAGCGTGTTTGCAGGCAGAGTAAAACAAAAATAACAAAACAACGGATCATTACGGATTTATACAGGCCGTTGGTAGATACACCCAATACAACAACACAATCAAACGATTGTGTACTCACTCCTGCCTGCTAAATTGAAATATTTGCCATAAAACAATTAACCAAGTCTGAAAGACGTGTTTGACATGGGCCGGAGCAGGCATGCAAGCCGAGGGTGAGAGAATGCCATGCTCCTTATTTAATATTGTTCCCATTCCCTTTTTGCAAAGTTATTAGAAAACGGAAGTAATAGAACTAATAGAAAATAGAAGTAGGAGACTATTGTGAGCACTGCTCCAGATCACCACAAGAGAGAAGAGAAAATGGAGAGAGTGAGGGGGACAGACTCAACTCAAACTAAACTGTCTATTGTACAGCAGAGCATGTGTCTGACTCCAAACCCCCACAACTGAATAGATAAGAGCATAAATCGTGACCACACCGCTAAAAAAAAACAGAGCTGTGAGCTCTCCATGCAGAATCGGGCTGGTGCCACCTAACTAAATCAAGCAAAGTGGACTCACTTATCACCTGAAACTCCCACCAAAGCACACAATCATTAGAAATAATTGCTAAACAAATCATAACACAACAGCGTTCAAGAAGAGAAAATGCACTAATTTCAATAGCCAACACCATACTATCAACAAGCTATTGTGCATGGTGCACAAGAGTAGCCAACACATTAACATTGCAATAATATGACAGTTTGTAACACAGCAAGAACATTTTTTTATTCATCCTCAAAGAATATTAACTGCAAGGCGCAGATTAATAAACTATTGGAATTACCATGCGCGCCGGCAGTCATAAAACATCTACAACGTCAGTTAAGAACACATTCTTATTCGCAATGACAGCCTACCCTGGGACAATTGTGCGCCACACTATGGCACTCCCAATCACAGCTGAATGTGATTCAGCCTGGAATCGAACCAGGGACTGTAGTGACGCCTCTTGCACTGAGCTTCATTAAATAGCACCCGCAAAACACCAGTCTCAACGTCAAAATTGAAGAGGCGACTCCGGGATGCTGGCCTAGGCAGAATTGCAAAGAAAAAGCCATATCTCAGACTGGACGGCCAAAATAACACAGACACTGGACAGAGGAACTCTGCCTAGAAGGCCAGCATCTGGAGTTGCCTCTTCACTGTTGACATTGAGACTGGTGTTTTGCGGGTACTATTTCATGAAGCTGTCAGTTGAAGACTTGCGAGGCGTCTGTTTCTCAAACTAGACACTCTAATGTATTTGTCCTCTTGCTCAGTTGTGCCCCGGGGCCTCCCACTCATCTTTCTATTCTGGTTAGAGCCAGTTTGCGCTTTTCTGTGAAGGGAGTAGTACACAGCCTTGTACGAGATCTTTAGTTTCTTGGCAATTTCTCGCATGGAATAGCCTTCATTTCTCAGAACAAGAATATTCTGACAAGTTTCAGAAGAAAGTTTTTTGTTTCTGGCCATTTTGAGCCTGTAATCGAACCCACAAATGTTGATGCTGCAGATACTCAACTAGGTTAAAGAAGGCCAGATTTATTTCTTCTTTAATCAGAACAACAGTTTTCAGCTGTGCTAACATATTTGCAAAAGGGTTTTCTAATGATCAATTATCCTTTTAAAATTATAAACTTGGATTAGCTAACAAACATAAACGTGCCATTGGAACACTGATAATGGGCCTCTGTACTCCTATGGATATATTCCATGAAAAAAATCTGCTCTTTCCTGCTACAATAGTAATTTACCAAAATTAAGAATGTCTACACTGTATTTCTGATCAATTTGATGTTATTTTAATGGACAAAAAATTGCTTTTCTTTCAAAAACAAGGATATTTTTAAGTCACCCCAAACTTTTGAATGGTAGAGTATATAAATACAGTTGAAGTCGGAAGTTTACATACACCTTAACCAAATAGTTTGATGGTAGGCCTTGAAATACATCCACAGGTACACCTCCAATTGACTCAAATGATGTCAATTAGCCTATCAGAAGCTTCTAAAGCCATGACATCATTTTCTGGAATTGACTGTGCCTGAGGCACAGTCAACTTAGTGTATGTAAACTTCTGACCCACTGGAATTGTGATACAGTGAATTATAAGTGAAATAATCTGTCTGTAAACAATTGTTGGAAAAAATACTTATATATATAGTACCAGGCAAAAGTTTGAACACACCTACTCATTCAAGGGTTTTTTCTTTTTTATCTACATTGTAGAATAATAGTGAAGACATCAAAACTGTGAAATAACACATATGGAATTACGTAGTAACGAGTAGCAACCGTTTATGACAGCTTTGCACACTCTTGGCATTCTCTCAACCAGCTTCATGAGGAATGCTTTTCCAAAAGTCTTGAAGTAGTTCCCACATATGCTGAGCACTTGTTGGCTACTTTTCCTTCACTTTGCGGTCCAACTCATTCCATACCATCTCAGTTGGGTTGAGGTCGGGTGATTGTGGAGGCCAGGTCATCTGATGCAGCACTCCATCACTTTCCTTCTTGGTCAAATAGCCCTTACACAGCCTGGAGGTGTTTTGGGTCATTGTCCTGTTGAAAAACAAATGATAGTCCCACTACTGAATGGGATGGCATATCGCTGCAGGGTGCTGTGGTAGCCATGCTGGTTAAGTGTGCCTTGAGTTCTAAATAAATCACTGACAGTGTCACCAGCAAAGCACCCCCCCACCATCACACCTCCTCCTCCATGCTTCATGGTGGTAACCACACATGTGGAGATCATCCGTTCACCTACTCTGCGTCTCACAAAGACACGGAGGTTGGAACTAAAAATCTCTAATTTGGTCTCATCAGACCAAAGGACAGATTTCCATCGGTCTAATGTTCATTTCTCGTGTTACTTGGCCCAAGCAACTCTCTTCTTATTATTGTTGTCCTTTAGTAGTGCTTTCTTTGCAGCTTTTCGACCATGAAGGCCTGATTCACGCAGTCTTTTCTGAACAGTTGATGTTGAGATGTGTCTGCTACTTAAAATCTGTGAAGCAACAGGGCCTGGCCTATGTTAAAATTGTTTTAAAAAAGTACAATGTTTTGTTAGGTGTAAAACTTGTGTTAAAAGATGCTTAAAATTATTAAAAGACAAAAAAAGTGAATGTGATTGTGTTGAAATGTGTTTGCTTTTAAAAATGTAGTGGTAACATTTAATTCAGTACAGAAATGTGTAGGCTGCTTTACTTACTCAGTCCCGAGGCTCAATTTACCCCGGGGAAAGCCATGTTTTCACAATTTTGCTGTTTACATGAATTCTGATTATTTCCAGGGATACACAACATCGTGAAATATATTGTAGCAGGCACAAGGGTGTGGGGTTCCCGCATCACCAAGCCAAATAACCAAACACGCACAAGGAACACAACTAGAATGCAAATTAATAATTTATTAGGGATATTTGCACACGGTGGGAATCCAGCAACAAGCTCACAACTGGTAAATGTACAGATAATTCTCTCGCTTCTCACACTCTCCATAACACTTGTTTCCCTCTCGGTCCTCTCCCTCTTTGTGCAGCATGCTTCCTCTTTTATCCCCAAGCACTCAATGGCTAAACGAACAACCGGCTTGCCTCGATGGGGCAGGAAGTCCATATAAGGCTCGGGGGTGACGCCAGCGGGCAGCAAGATATCTTCCTTCAATCACCACTCCCCTCACCTTTCCCTGCCGTCTGCCACAATATGTAGGTATCTTTGTTTGAAATAATACTATATTTCCCTTGACGGAGTGATGCTGAATCAACTTACACCACTCTGCCCTACGGTGCATTCGGGAAGTATTCAGACCCTTTGACTTTTTCCACATTATGTTAAGTTACAGCCTTATTCTAAAATGGCAGTCCCATAGGGCGGCGCACATTTGGCCCAGCATTAGCCGGGGTAGGCTGTCATTGTAAATAATAATTTATTCTTAAAAACTTCTTATGGCTTATCCCGGTAATGGGATGATATGACAACAGCCAGTGAAAGTGCTGGGCGCCAAATTCAAAACAACAGAAATCTCATAATTAAAATTCCTCAGATATACATGTGTCTTATACCATTTTAAAGGTAATCTTGTTGTTAATCCCACCAAAGTGTCCGATTTCAAATATGCTTTTCAGCGAAAGCACTACAAACGATTATGTTAGGTCACACCAAACCACAATAAGCACAGCCATTTTTCCAGTGAAAGATAGCAGTCACAAAAAGCACAAATAGAGATAAAATTAATCACTAACCTTTGATGATCTTCATCAGATGACACTCATAGGACTTCATGTTACACAATACATGTATGTTTTGTTTGATAAAGTTCATATTTATATAAAAAAAATCTGAGTTTACATTGGCGCGTTACATTCACTAGTTCCAAAAACATCCAGTGATAGTGCATAGCCACATCGTTTCAACAGAAATACTCATCATAAATGTAGATGATAATACAAGTTATACACATGGAATTATAGATATACCTCTCCTTAATGCAACCGCTGTGTCAAATTTCAAAATAACTTTACGGAAAAAGCAAACCATGCAATAATCTGAGACGGAGCTCAGAACAATAGTCAAATTAGCCGCCATGTTGGATTCAAAAGAAACCAGAAATTACATGATAAATATTCCCTTACCTTTGATGATCTTCATCAGAATGCACTCCCAGGAATCCCAGGTCCACAATAAATGCTTGATTTGTTCGATAATGTCTGTTATTTATGTCCAATTAGCTACTTTGGTTAGCGCGTTAGGGTAAACAATTCCAAAGTCACGAAGCGCGTTCATTAAAACCTGACGAAATGTCCAAAAGTTCCGTAACAGTCAGTAGAAACATGTCAAACGATGTATTGAATCAATCTTTAGAATGTTGTTAAAATAAATCTTGAATAACGTTCCAAACAAAGAATTACATTTACTTCAGATGAGCGGTGGAACGGAGCTGCCTCTCATGTGAGCGCGCGTGGTCAAAGAATGTTCACCTCATGGCAGTGGTGACTCATTCCTGTCTCCTTCGGCCCCCCTTCACAGTAGAGTCATCAGACAAAGTTCAACAGATTGTTGACATCTAGTGGAAGCCGTAGGAAGTGAATACTCATTCATATCTCGCTGTGATTTCAATGGGATCTTGGTTGAAACTCGACCAGCCTCAGAATTTCCACTTCCTGTTTGTATTTTTTCTCAGGTTTTTGCCTGCCATATGAGTTCTGTTATACTCACAGAAATAATTCAAACAGTTTTAGAAACCTCAGAGTGTGTTCTATCCAATACTAATAATAATATGCATATATTAGTAACTGGGACTGAGGAGCAGGCCGTTTACTCTGGGCACCTTTCATCCAAGCTACTCAATACTGCCCCTGCAGCCATAAGAAGTTAACTGACTTGCCTTGTTAAGTAAAGGTTAAATAAAAATAAATTAAATATTATGAAACTTTGTAACTGCCTGAGAACCCATTTAGGTATAAGATCAAAGTCCACAAGATACTTTCTGTATGCCCTTAATTTCCTTCTAAATGTCTATTTTTGAAAGCAAACACATTGGGAAGTTCAAAGAGGAAACCTGTGGCGCTCTCCAGTTATTTAGCTTATTAAAGTTATTCATTTTTACATACTAATTGAACCTCTGGTGATTATGTTCAAGAAAACAACATCAGTTTAATGGTAGGAGATAGGACGCACCAGCCACTCTAGCCACCATGCCATAGGCAGAGATCGTACATTATGATAAACACATGATAATAGATCGTTTCACCCAGAAGACATAGTGCACAGTAGGTGCACAGTAGGTGAAGACACTTGAGCACCTTAGATACTACGTATCATAGCATATATGATGTGACAGCAGAGAGCGTTAGTGCTTTTCTATTTATAGACCCCCCTGACCCAAATCCAGATGGTAGAGTCTTCTGCTCATATACCATGAGAGCCAGGCATGATGCTTTCTCACCTGTGAACAGAATTTTCCCAGTCTCCTAAAGCACTCAAGGGCTTAAAGTTAAATGAACCTTAACTGAACAAAACTAACTCTGAGATCCGTGAGCTATGTAACTTTCCACTTTCATTGCAGTTTCCAAAGTGTTTGCTCGTTGTTATTTGTTCATTTGATTATGATTGGTACCATACTGTACAGTATGTGTTGCGATTAGGGCAGCAGTTAGCCTAGTGGTTTGAGCGTTGGGCCAGTAACCGAAACTTTGCTGGTTTGATTACCTGACAAGGTGAAAAATCTTTCGATGTGCCCTTGAGCAAGGCATTAACCCTAATTAGCTCCAGGGGTGCCATACTACATTGGCTGAACTTGTAAAAACATCTCTGATGCAGTTAATATTGATGACATCAGCTGGTGTTTTGTTTTGAACTTGAATGTTTACGCTCAGGGTGATTGTCAGGAAACAGTCCATGCTGCTTTCCTCTGCTGAATGACTTGGCCAATCCAAAGTTTGTCACATTGAGCAACAGAATAAAAATAAGATCCCATTACACTTTGGAGTGAAAAATGTGATATGGACTTCATGGCCTATTTTTTTTACCTTTATTTAACTAGGCAAGTCAGTTAAGAACAATGATGGTCTTTCACTTACAATGATGGTCTTTCAATGGTGGGTTAACTGTCTTGTTGAGGGGCAGAATGACAGATTTTGTTTTGTACCACGTCAGCTCGGAGATTCAATCTTGCAATCTTTCAGTTACTAGTCCAACGCTCTAACCACTAGGCTACCTGCCGCCCCAATTGGGTAGCTGTCAACGGCATATACATCTGTTTGTATGTAAGCATCTCAAACGTATGTTATTCCACCTTGCTTTCGGGGAAGTTTATAATTTATCCAATTTAATATTTTATGAAAAATGTGTCCTCAAAAAGAACAGGATGGAAAGAGACCATGGAGGGGACTGACAACACTGCCTAGCAAGCATCAGCTGCCACTCATCACGGAGAGACACTTGGGAGTTGCAGAGAGGCAGACTTTCTACCTCATTGGGCTTGCTGTTTGGATGCCAAACATGCACATTTGAATTATTATATAATTCAAAGGCAAATAGCTGTGATAAACTTTCGATACGATTTCATGGTGGGTTGGTCTTGTGTATATTTATATCGGGCTGCTATGGTGGCAGCTGACTGACAAGTACACTACTACGTCCAAATAACTAACATCCACGTCTCATCATGTCCAGATCAAAACTACAGACCAGATGCCATCAACACTCCCATAGAAAGATGTATGCAATATTGTCCATACAGTGCATGGATATCTTATTCTTTAAGCAAGAAGCATCTACCTGTAAAGGGAGTCTACCTGCTATTTTTACTATGCAAAAAAATAACAGTCTGTGAATTTGATGTGACATGGGGAAAAAAGTGTTTAAATAGTGAGATGTGTGTTTGACTTCATTGCAACCTATATCCCCAAGCCATGAAAGGTGTTGAACAGACATCATCAGATTCAGTTCACATGTTGAAAATAAATGAATGAAACCATATGGCAAATACATATGACATGTCTATTCTGGTACAGCACACTTTTACAGTTCTTTGGTATGAGCGTTGGTTTTACTTTGGCACTTTGACACTTTGTGAAAGCTACATCCCTGGGAATAAATAATATCATCCGGAACCTGAAGTTCCACCCATTTTTCTGATATGCTGCTTACATAGAGATAGATAGAAGACTCATCTTTGTATCTGTGCCATTATAACGTCCGTGACAGCCTTAATGCCGCTGCCCGTGTTATCTCCATTTTGAAGTAGTCCATTTTCTTCTTCACGATTGGCTGATCCCTCCTGATAAACTGGTTGGACATGACTAGAACAGGGTTACCAGGAGGGATCAGCCAACGAAGTTGGAAGTCCCATCCAGGTGACTACATAAAAAATGGTGGAAGCTCTCAATGGCGCTGCCTATGCTAACACAGGCTTTAGGACACTAGAGGTCTCTATCATTCTCTATGGCTGCTTATTAGTATGCTCCCCCTGCCGGGCTGGCCCCAGGTATGCAAATGTTTTAATCCATAATCTGCCAGACTGCCAGCGGTGGCTTCCTCACTATGACTGAACCTGGAGAAGATAGAAGTTACAGAACACAAGCTCTGGATCAGTCAATGCTAAAGGGGTAATGTTATTACAGTACATTACATACAGTCAGGGTAATGTTAATTACTGCACACTACCAAAACGTCTTCCAATGAAAACTAGAGTTTCTTATTGGACAAGTTCATAGTTCCTCCTTGTTTCGATAAAAAAATATATAGTTGGTTGCTAGTGAATATGACCCAGATGGGAGGATCACTGCACTGTTTGTGTCTTCTTTCCTGTGAGAGCAAGCACTTTCAGTTGTGTCTGTCTTATTGTTATTTATAACTAATGAAATAAGACTCTCCAAACCTGGTCTGGGCTGCACATCATTTCATGCTCAGCGTTGGGTGACTATTAAAGATAATCAAAGTTTGATAAGGCAGGTAGACACCATTACCAACCGTTTCACAGTTTGGGTTCCAGATGAACTATGGCAATGAGCTTTGGCAGGATTGATGGGGCGTGAGGCCAGGAGTGACAGAGCGCTTTACACCTCTGTAGCACCCGCCCGGGCTCCACGTCAAAGGGGAAATCAAATCTGCAGCACAGTGAAACGGCAAAGGCCTGTGTTTACTGCCCATGCACCCGGGAGTGGAGAGTAAACATAGGGCTCTATTCAATCCGTAGTGCTGAAGATCCACTTTATTGCGTGATTGATAATTAAAGGCAATGTTCCCGCAGTAGTGGAGACTGCATTCATGGTAAATGCTGCATACGTCAGCTCAATCGGAAATTACCTTTACATTTTAGCGTGGATCTTCCGCGACACTTCAGCTATACGGATTTTAATCCAACCCCTAGTTACTGGCACCACAGCGACATCAGAGAGGCCGGCATTGTTAATAATACCCATCCCGGATCCGGGAGCATCCTCATCAAAAAAGCTGACTAGCATAGCCTAGCCTAACGGGACAGGGATATCATATAATATAATTTTCATGAAATCACAAGTCCAATACAGCAAATGAAAGATAAACATCTTGTGAATCCAGCCATCATTTCCGATTTTTAAAATGTTTTACAGCGAAAACACAATATGTATTTCTATTAGCTAACCACAATAGCCAAAGACTCAACCTCATATTTTCACCATGTTTTTACCGCATAGGTAGCTATCACAAAACCGACCAAATAGAGATATAATTAGTCACTAACCAAGAAACAACTTCATCAGATGACAGTCTTATAACATGTTATACAATAAATTTATGTTTTGTTCGAAAATGTGCATATTTGAGGTATAAATCATAGTTTTACATTGCAGCTACCATCAAAAATATCACCAAAGCAGCCAGAATAATTACAGAGAGCAACGTGAAATACCTAAATACTCATCATAAAACATTTATGAAAAATACATGGTGTACAGCAAATGAAAGATAAACATCTTGGGAATCCAGCCAATATTTCCGATTTTTTATGTGTTTTACAGCAAAAACACAATATAGCATTATATTAGCTTACCACAATAGCCAAACACACAAACACATTTATTCACCGCATAGATAGCATTCGCAAAAACCAGCAAAAGATATAAAATTAATCACTAACCTTGAACAACTTCATCAGATGACAGTCTTATAACATCAGGTTATACAATACACTTATGTTTTGTTCGAAAATGTGCATATTTAGAGCTGCAAACCGTGGTTATACATTGTGAAAATGTAGCAACATTTCCCCAGAATGTCAGGAGCTATTTTGGACACTCACCTAATCTGACCAAAGAACTCATCATAAACTTTACTAAAAAATACATATTGTACAGCAAATGAAAGATACACTGGTTCTTAATGCAACCGCCGTGTTAGATTTTTAAAAATAACTTTACCATAACAAACAGCTTGCGTTATTGCGAGACAGCGCCCGCCAAAACGGCGGAGAATAGAAATAACATTTTCCACAGAAATACGAAATAACATCATAAATTGTTCTTACTTTTGCTGAGCTTCCATCAGAATCTTGTACAAGGAGTCCTTGGTCCAGAATAAATCGTTGTTTGGTTTTAGAATGTCCTTTTCTCGTGTCGAATTAGCAACCTTAGCTAGCCATGTGGCGCGAACATGCCCATCTTCTCTTGACGCAAAGAACGGAAAATTCCAAAAGTCCCAATAAACGTTGAATAAACTGATAAAACTCGGTTGAAAAAAACTACTTTATGATGTTATTATCACATGTATCAAATAAAATCAGAGCCGGAGATATCCGCCATGTATACTGAACGCTTATCAGAAGACAATGTCGACGTACTTCGCGCGCCAGAGAAGACAAAGAAATTTCCAGACCTGTCACTCCAAAAGCTCTTGTTCGGCCTCAGATCAAGCTAGACACCCCATTCCACCTTCCACTGCCTGTTGACATCTAGTGGAAGGCGGATGAAGTGCATGCATATCGATAAATATAAGGCAATTGAATAGGCAGGCCCTGGAACAGAGCATCGTTTTCAGATTTTTCACTTCCTATTAGGAAGTTTGCAGCAAAATGACTTCTGTTTTACTCACAGATATAATACAAACAGTTTTAGAAACTTGAGAGTGTTTTCTATCCAATAGTAATACTAATATGCATATTGTATGATCTAGAATAGAGTACGAGGCAGTTTAATTTGGGCACGGTTTTTTCCAAAGTGAAAACAGCGCCCCCCTATTGACAAGAAGTTTTAACCTACTGTAGGTTCTAATCTATGCAGTCTGGATCCTCTAAGCAGCCATATCACACAGGCTGAGGAGATCCGCTAATGCATTCATACACGTATTTTGTCAAATCAAATTGTATTGCTCACATACACATGGTTAGCAGATGTTAATGCGAGTGTAGCGAAATGCTTGTGCTTCTAGTTCCGACCATGCAGTAATATCTAACAAGTAACAAATCTAAATCTAACAAAATCTAACAATTTCACAACTACCTTATACACACAAGTGTAAAGGAATGAATAAGAATATGTACATATAAATATATGGAGGAGCGATGGCCGAACGGCATAGGCAAGATGCAGTAGATGGTAAAGAGTACATTATATACATATGAGATGAGTAATGTAGGGTATGTAAACATTATATAAAGTGGCATTGTTTAAAGTGACTAGTGATACATTTATTACATCCAATTATGAATTATTAAAGTGGCTAGAGATTTGAGTCAGTATGTTGGGAGCAGCCACTCAATGTTAGTGATGGCTGTTTAACGTTCTGATGGCCTTGAGATAAAAGCTGTTTTTTAGTCTCTCGGTCCCAGCTTTGATGCACCTGTACTGACCTCGCGTTCTGGATGATAGCGGGGTGAACAGGCAGTGTCTCGGGTGGTTGTTGTCCTTGATGATCTTTTTGGCCTTCCTGTGACATCGGGTACTGTAGGTGTCCTGGAGGGCAGGTAGTTTGCCCCCTGGTGATGCGTTGTGCAGACCTCACTACCCTCTGGAGAGCCTTGCGGTTATGGCCGGAGCAGTTGCCGTACCAGGCGGTGATACAGCCCGACAGGATGCTCTCGATTGTGCATCTGTAAAAGTTTGTGAGTGTTTTTGGTGACACGCCAAATTTCTTCAGCCTCCTGAGGTTGAAGAGGGGCTGTTGCGCCTTCTTCCTCACGCTGTCTGTGTGGGTGGACCATTTCAGTTTGTCCGTGATGTGTACGCCGAGGAACTTAACACTTTCCGCCTTCTCCACTACTGTCCCGTCGATGTGGATAGGGGGATGCGCAGTCATGGGTGAACAGGGAGTACAGGAGAGGGCTGAGAACACACCCTTGTGGGGCCCCAGTGTTGAGGATCAGCGGGGTGGAGATGATGTTTTCTACCCTCGCCACCTGGGGGCGGCCCGTCAGAAAGTCCAGGACCCAGTTGCACAGAGCGGGGTCGAGACCCAGGGTCTCGAGATTAATGACGAGTTTGGTGGGTACTATGGTGTTAAATGTTGAGTTGTAGTCGATGAACATCATTCTAACATAGGTATTTCTCTTGTCCAGATGGGTTAGGGCAGTGTGCAGTGTGATTGCGCTTGTGTCGTCTGTGGACCTATTGGGGCGGTAAGCAAATTGGAGTGGGTCTAAGGTGTCAGGTAGGGTGGAGGTGATATGATCCTTGACTAGTCTCTCAAAGCACTTCATGATGACAGAAGTGAGTGCTACGGGGCGATTGTCATTTAGCTCAGTTACCTTAGCTTTCTTGGGAACAGGAACAATGGTGGCCCTCTTGAAGCATGTGGGAACAGCAGACTGGGATAGGGATTGATTAAATATGTCCGTAAACACACCAGCCAGCTGATCTGCGCATGCTCTGAGGACGCGGCTAGGGATGCCGTCTGGGCCGGCAGCCCTGCGAGGGTTAACACGTTTAAACGTTTTACTCACATTGGCTGCGGTGAAGGAGAGTACGCAGGTTTTGGTAGCGGGCCGTGTCGGTGGCACTGTATTGTCCTCTAAGCGAGCAAAGAATTTGTTTAGTTTGTCTGGGAGCAAGACATCGAGGTCCGCGACGGGGCTGTAACGCTTCTCCTGAGGTCACAGAGGTTCTAGTTATTGCAATTTATTAGCATACCAACAAAAGGCTTATAGGCCTAACTGGGGCTGTGTTCTCAGCATGTTGTTAGGTTTATGGCATTCTGGCATTCAATAGCCAGAGTAAAGGGTAAAGGTTCTTCTAGACTATGTCCTCCAAAATAAATATATTTTCATATTTCACCACAATAACTATTCTGATGTGTAACAAACAAAATAATGTACTGTATATAACATTTTCCATCTTGATGAAGATATAGATATTTCATTACTGTATTTTCTTAGATCTTTCCAATACACACAAAGCCTTCGGAACTATTCAGACCCCTTTACTGTTTCCACATTTTGTTACAGCCTTATTCTAAAATCTATAAAATAGTTTTTTCCCCTCATCAATCTACAAACAATACACCATAATTACCAAAAAAAATACATTTTTTATAAATGTTTGCTAATTTGTGAACCGTTTCAGGAAAGTAGTCGTATGTCGTGGGTCACTACTTCACACGAGGCCATTTGAACGTAAACCTTTTTTAAATCAATGTGTTTTTTTGGCAGAAATGCCGTCTAGAACATATGAACTTTCATGTGCCTTAAAAACAAACGTGTATGCCATCTGCAAATACGAATACAATTGTTAAGTTACGAGCCAAGTTGGTTTACCCACAGAAAAAGTTAGCGACTTTCCCGCTAGCCATGATTGGCTGAGATAATGAGTAGGCTGGAAATGCCGAGAGATGAGTTTGAATTGGTCTGCCATATAGCACGCTTCTGTCTATTTGAGCTGCTCAGTATGTGTAGGTAATCCTGTATAAGGCGTTGAAAAAATGTTTTATCACGTAGTAAAACTGCATAAGTATTCCTCTCCACTTTCAGAGGACTGAGTTTTGAAATCAGTGGAATTCGAATATGATAGCTAAGGAGATGGAGAAACACCTGTCTCCGGATTACATCTTCAAACTAAGGGCAACCATGGCATCCGTGACAGGAGACGCATCCATCCATAATGTTTACGGGTAGGATAGTCTAGCTAGCTATATTTTCAGATATTACACCAGACATAGCGTTTTCCTTGATGGCCAAAAAGCTCAATTTTAGTCTCATCTGACCAGAGAACCTTATTCCATATGTTTGGGGAGTCTTTTTGGCAAACACCAAAAGTGTTTGCTTATTTTTTTCTTTAAGCAATGGCTTTTTTCTGGTCACTCTTCCGTATTGCCCAGCTCTGTGGAGAGTACGGCTTAAAGTGGTCCTATGGACAGATACTCCAATCTCCGCAGTGGAGCTTTGCAGCTCCTTAAGGGTTATTTTTGGTCACTTTGTTGCCTCTCTGATTAATGCCCGCCTTGCCTGATCCGTGGTTTTGGTGGGCGGCCCTCTTTTGGCAAGTTTGTTGTGGTGCCATATTCTTTAAAAAAAAAGTATAATGGATTTAATGGTGCTCCGTGGGATGTTCAAAGTTTCTGATACTTTTTTTATAACCCAACCCTGACCTGTTTGGAGAGCTCCTTGGTCATTATGGTGTTGCTTGCTTGGTGGTGCCCCTTGCTTAGTGGCGTTGCAGACTCTGGGTGTTAGGTGCCTCCTAAGAAGAGGTAGGTGCAGGAGTCAGGAGCAGGAGAGCAAGGAATTCCAGTTGGCACAGTCATTTATTATAAGTGCCAACACACCAACAACAGGCGGGGAAAATCACAAAACACACGGAGGAAAAACTCTACTCCTAATACAGTACCAACGGTACAACGACTGTGAGTGGGAAAAAACCCTGTGGCGCAAACACGCACCCCTAACAGAGCTAACACAGCAAAAATAATTCCGCACAAAGACTAGCAGGCAGCGGAGGTGAATAAACCCACCGAATTTAACTAATCAGACACAGGTGATAACAAAAACAGACAGGCACAAACGAAAAGGAAAAATGGATCGGTGGCAGCTAGTAGGCCGGCGACAACGACTGCCGAGCACCGGCCGAAAAGGGAGAGGAGCCACCTTCGGTGGAAGTTGTGACAGTACCCCCCTCCGCGCAGACGCCGGCCTCGAGGACGACCCGGAGGACGAGGCGCAGGGCGAGCCGGATGGAGGCGGTGAAACTCACTCAGCAGAGATAGATCCAAGACGTCCTCCACTGGCACCCAGCATCTCTCCTCCGGACCGTACCCCTCCCAATCCATGAGGTACTGCAGGCCCCTCACGCGATGCCTCGCACTGCGTATGCTGGAGCCCCCTCGATGTCCAGGAGGGGCCTCAGCTTCTTGAAGCGGACCAGCTATCACTGGCCTGAGGAGAGACACATGAAATGAGGGGTTAATACGGTAATAAGGGGGAGCTGTAACCTATAACACAGACGTGTGTAAACAGGGCCTCTGCAGTCTCTAGGGCCGTAGGGAGACCGGGCAAAGGGAGGAGACGACAGGACTTTGAAAACCGATCCACCACGATCCCTGAGACGGAGGAAGATTGGTCAGGAATTCCACCGACAGGTGTGACCAAGGCCGCTGTGGAACGGGGAGGGGTTGTAACTTCCCCCTTGGCAGGTGCCTAGGAGCCTTGCACTGAGTGCACACCGAACAGGAAGTGACATAAACCCTCACGTCCTTAGCTAAAGTGGCCCACCAGTACTTCCCCCTAAGGCATCGCACCGTCCTATCGATACCCGGATGACCAGAGGAGGGTAACGTGTGAGCCCACCGAATCAACCTGTCGCGAACACCAAGCGGGACGTACTTCCGTCCAGCTGGACACTGAGGAGGAATAGGCTATGACCGAGATGCCCGCTCGATGTCCGCGTCCACCTCCCATACCATCGGTGCCACCAGACAAGAGGCCGGACGTATGGGGCTGGGATCGATGGACCGCTCCTCTGTATCATAAAGACGGGACAGTGCGTCTGCCTTAGCGTTCTGGGACCCTGGTCTATACGATATCGTAAATCTGAATCGGGTGAAAAACATGGCCCACCTTGCCTGGCGAGGGTTCAGTCTCCTCGCCGCCCGTGGTTGCAATTTCTGAGGCTGGTAACTCTAATGAACTTATCCTCTGCAGCAGAGGTAACTCTGGGTCTTCATTTCCTGTGGCGGTCCTCATGAGAGCCAGTTTCATCATAGCGCTTGATGGATTTTGCGACTGCTCTTGTAGAAACTTTCAAAGTTCTTGACATTTTCCGTATTGACTGACCTTCATGTCTTAAATTAATGATGGACTGTTGTTTCTCTTTGCTTATTTGAGCTGTTCTTGCCATAATATAGACTTGGCATTTTACCAAATAGGGCTATCTTCTGTATACCAACCCTACCTTGCCACAACACAACTTATTGTCTCAAACGCATTAAGAAGGAAAGAAATTCCACAAATCAACTTTTAACAAGCACACTTGTTAATTTAAATGCATTCCAGGTGACTACCTCATGAAGCTGGTTGAGAGAAGTACAAGTGTTCTAAGCTGTGATCAAGGCAAAGGGTAGCTGCTTTGAAGAATCTCGAATGTAAAATATATTTTGATTTGTTTAACACTTTTTGGTTACTACCATACATAGTTTTGATGTCTTCACTATTATTCTACAATGTTGAAAAATGCAAAAATAAAGAAAATCCCTAGTAGGGTCGTTGTCCTGTTCGAAGGTTCTGGAGCGCTCTGGAGCAGGTTTTCATCAAGGATCTCTTTGTATTTTGCTCTGTTCATCTTTTCCTCGATCCTGACTAGTCTCCCAGTCCTTGCCGCTGAAAAGCATCCCGACAGCATGATTCTGCTACCATCATGCCTCACTGTATGGCTGGTGACAGGCTTCCTCCAGACGTGATGCTTGGCATTCAGGCCAAAGAGTTCAATCTTTAGGTGCCTTTTGGAAAACTCTAAGTAGGCTGTCATGTGACAATTACTGAGAGGTGGCTTCCATCTGGCTACTCTACTATATAGGCCTGATTGGTAGAGTGCTGCAGAGATGGTTGTTCTTATGGAAGGTTCACTAATCTCCACAGAGGAACTCTGTCTGAGGGACCATCAGGTTCTTGGTCACCTCCCTGACCAAGGCCCTTCTCGCCCGATTGCTCAGTTTGGCAAGGCGGCCAGCTCTAGGTAGAGTCTTGGTGGTTCCAAACTTCTTCTATTTAAGAATGATGGAGGCCACTGTGTCCTATATTAGGTCCCACAGTTGACAGTGTATGTCAGAGCAAAAACCAAGCCCTGAGTATGAAGGAATTCCATAGAGCTCCAAGACAGGATTGTGTTGAGGCACAGATCTGGGGAAGGGTACCAAAAAAATCCTGAAGCATTGAAGCACCCCAGGAACAGGCATTTGTGTGCCTTTCCAAATCATGTCCAATTAATTGAATTTACCACAGATGGACTCCAAAGAAGTTCTGGAATCATCTCTAGGATGACCAATGGAAAGAGGATGCACCTGAACTCAATTTCGAGTCTCATAGCAACGGTTCTGAATAGTTATGTTAATACAGTATTTCTGTTTTTTATTTATAATACATTTGCAAAAAATGTCTAAAAACCTGTTTTCACTTTGTCATTATGGGGTATTGTGTGTATTATTGCTGATAAAAAAAAAGATTTAATACATTTAAAATAATGCTTTAACGTAACAAAATGTGGCAAAAGTCAAGGAGTTTGAATACTTTCCGAAGGTACTGTATTTCACATTCCCTTTCGTCTACTATTCCCTTTCATCTCTCACTGTACACTCTTAGAAAAAAAGGTGCTATCTAGAACCTAAAAGTATTCTTCAGCTCTTTCCCCATAGTAAAATTATTTGAACAACACTTTTTGGTTCCCTTTACACATGGAACCCAAAAGAGTTCTACCTGCAACTAAAAAGGGTTCTACCTGGAACCAAAAAGGGTTCTCCTATGGGGACAGCTGAAGAACCCTTTGGAACCCTTCTTTTGAAGAGTGTTATCAGCTAGTAGTTTGAAGGCCTTGTTACTTTTGAAAGGTTGTGAAATGCATGAAAGTTTTAAACCATGTCATCATCCCAAAACTTCAAATAATTTCTCACTTGAAGTGTCAAAACCTTCATGAAATGTGATGTTCATTTTATTCATTATGAAAAAAGGATCAAAGCTGTGTGATCCCAATCATATCTGACAGTGTGACAGCAAGTGTCTTGCATTAGTTTTTGGCTGTTAGGCATACATACGTACATAAAAGGGTATGACTCACAACCTCACATATAGCAGAGACATACTCCTCGATTGGAGATCCTTAGATAATCTGTGTCTGTGATTTGATTATGAGCAAAAAAAAGGAATCCAGAAATGGATCGATCTCATGATGTCCGGACTCCAGGTTCACATTACGTCTGAGCTCTGAGTTTCATCAGAACTGTTAATATGGTGGTTTTTCCACCACTGCCATCTTAAGTGCAGGTGACCCATGACTCTAAAGCCTAGAGGGGCTCCCTCTCCTATCATTCACTCCCCCACCTCAAACAAAGCCATCCACGCCAGCTGCCCCTCACTATCTGTCAACAGAACTGACAGGTCCAGGCCTGATGATGGTGGGCTTTCTGGTCCACAGACAGCATGCTCACACCCAGTTCATCACAGGATCATGCTGCCTCTGGACAACGCGGGGTCTTGGCTTTGGTTATCTCAAGCCCATAACTGCACAGACAGAGGAAAGCCCCCAGAGACATACACTATATCCCCACCCACTGTCCCCTTAAGGATAAACCACTGCTTTGAAAATGCACGTCCACAGAATTGGCCACTGTGGATGTTGCCCTTGCTGCTTCCTTGTACCACGTTAAGCCGAGGGCCATGGGCTCTGTCGCTCCAACGCCATCTCTGTCTGCTTGTGCTGGACTGGAACTCTCCCCCGAGGCTAGGGTCCATGGTCGGGTGCTTTTATGTCTCCTCCACTGCCCGTCTGCCGCCCCCAGGACCCCTGAGTCACCCAGCTGACAGCTGAGTCACTTCTATAGGGTCCAGATAGTCTCCCAGAGAGGTGTGTTTGTATTTGTGTGTCTGTGTGTCGATTGTGTGTTGTGTTTGTGTGCATGAGTATGTATGTATGTGTGTGTGTGTGTGTGTGTGCGCGCGTATGTGTGCATCACGCGCATGTTATGGTTATTTTTACTTGACTTGCGTATGCATCAATATCAAATAAAATCGAATTATATTTGTCACGTGTGCCAAATACAAAAGGTGTAGACCTTACAGTGAAATGCTTACTTACATGCCCTTAACCAACAATGCAGTTGTAAGAAAAATACCTAAAAAAATAAATAAAAGTAACAAATAATTAAAGAGCACCAGTAAAATAACAATAGCAAGGCTATATACAGGGGGTACCCGTACAGAGTCAATGTGCGGGGGCACCGGTTAGTCGAGGTAATTAAGGTAATATGTACATGTAGGTAGAGTTATTTAAGTGACTATGCATAGATAATAACAGAGAGTAGCAGCAGCGTAAAAGGGGGGGGGGGGGCAGTGCAAACAGTCTGGGTAGCCATTTGATTGGATGTTCAGGAGTCTTATGGCTTGGTGGTAGACGCTGTTTAGAATCCTCTTGGACCTAGACTTGGCGCTCCGGTACCACGGTAGCAGAGAGAACAGTCCATGACTAGGGTGGCTGGAGTGTCTTTGACAATTTTTAGGGCCTTCCTCTGACACCGCCTGGTATAGAGGTCCTGGATGGCAGCAAGCTTGGCCCCGGGGATGTACTGGGTCGTACGCACTACACTCTGTAGTGGCTTGCGGTCGGAGGCCGAGCAGTTGCCATACCAGGCAGTGATGCAACCGGTCAGGATGCTCTCGATGGTGCAGCTGTAAAAACTTTTGACGATCTGAAGACCATTGCCAAATCTGTTCAGTCTCCTGAGGAGGAATAGGTTTTGTAGTGCCCTCTTCACGACTTTCTTGGTGTGCTTGGACCATGCCAGTTTGTTGGTGATGTGGACAGCTCTCAACCTGCTCCACTACAGCCCAGTAGATGAGAATGGGGGTGTGCTCGGTCCTCCTTTTCCTGTTGTCCACAATCATCTCCTTTGTCTTGATCACGTTGAGGGAGAGGTTGTTGTTCTGCCACCACACGGCCAGGTCTCTGACCTCCTCCCTATAGGCTGTCTCATCGTTGTCGGTGATCAGGCCTACCACTGTTGTGTCATCGGCAAACTAAATGATGGTGTTGGAGTCGTGCCTGGCCGTGCAGTCATGAGTGAACAGGGAGTACAGGAGGGGACTGAGCACGCACCCCTGAGGGGCCCCAGTGTTGAGGATCAGCGTGGCGGATGTGGTGTTACCTACCATTACCACCTGGGGGTGGCCCATTGTGAAAGTCCAGGATCTAGTTGCAGAGGTAGGTGTTTCGTCCCATGGTCCTTAGCTTAGTGATGAGCTTTGAGGGCACTATGGTGTTGAATGCTGAGCTGTAGTCAATGAATAGCATTCTCACATGGGTGTTCCTTTTACCCAGGTGGGAAAGGGCAGTGTGGAGTGCAGTAGAGATTGCATCATCTGTGGATCTGTTGGGGTGGTATGCAAATTGGAGTGGGTTTAAGGTTTCTGGGATAATGGTGTTGATGTGAGTAATGACCAGCCTTTCAACGCACTTCATTGCTACAGACCTGAGTGCTACGGGTCGGTAGTCATTTAGGCAGGTTACCTAATTGTTCTTGGGCACATGGACTATGGTCGTCTGCTTGAAACATGTTGGTATTACAGACACAGACAGGGAGAGGTTGAACATATCAGTGAAGAAACTTGACAGTTGGTCAGCGCATGCTCGAAGTACACGTCCTAGTAAACCATCTGGCCCTGTGGCCGTGTGAATGTTGACCTGTTAAAGGTCTTACCCACATCGTCTGTGGAGAGCGTGATCACATACTCGTTTGGAACAGCTGATGCAAGCATAGAAGTAATTTAGCTTATCTGGTAGGCTAATGTAACCGGGCCGCTCTCGGCTGTGCTTCCCTTTGTAGTCTGTAATAGTTTGCAAGCCCTGCCACATCCGATGAGCGTCGGAGCCGGTGTAGTACGATTCGATCTTAGTCCTGTATTGACACTTTGCTTGTTTGATGGTTCGTTGGAGGGCATAGTGGGATTTCTTATAAGCTTCCGGGTTAGAGTCCCGCTCCTTGAAAGTAGCAGCTCTATCCTTTAGCTCAGTGAGGATGTTGGCTGTAATCCATGGCTTCTGGTTGGGGTTTGTACGTACAGTCACTGTGGGGACGACGTCGTCGATGCACTTATTGATGAAGCCAGTGACTGATGTGGTGTACTCATCAATGCCATCGGAAGAATCCCTGAACATATTCCAGTTTTTGCTAGCAAAACTGTCCTGTAGTTTAGCATCTGCTTCATCTGCCCACTTTTTTATTGACCGAGTCACTGGTGCTTCCTGCTTTCATTTTAGCTTGTAAGCAGGAATCAGGAGGATAGAATTATGGTCAGATTTGCCAAATGGAGGGTGAAGGAGAGCTTTGTACTCGTCTCTGTGTGTGGAGTAAAGGTGGTTTAGAGTTTTTGTATATGTGGGTCAAGCATACATATTTTGCAGCATGTGTGTAGCTTGTGAGTGTTTGTTTTTCTTTTAAACTTGTCGTCATTACCAGGGTCTACATTTTGTTATGAACCCAAGTCATTTTGCAAAGCCACATTTTGGACAGTACATCGTTTCATGCGTTTCCTAGAATTTGACATGAGAAGATAAATAGGGTGGCAAATACAGCTGTTATTGTCAGTGTGCATGGGTTCACCTAGCCAAACTTTTCTCAGCTCCACCATGTACATCACGTCAATGGAGTTGAGCGGAGATGACTGTGGGCGGACTGAACCTCCTACCACATGGAGTCCCTGTCAGTCCATACTTGTAAATGTTTTAAACCCTTGCCTTGTACCTACTGTATGTTTGTCTTCTGTAGCTGCGTGCCTTTCTTTGTTTGCTGAAATACATACTTTTTAATACAACTTTTGTCAAATACAACCACCAACTGTTTCCTTGTGTCGTCTGACAGCGACTCATTGTTGTCAGAGGTACACTCTGCCCACAGTCGTCGCAACCCAACTCCAATGTGCTGTACATATCGTGGAGTTAAGAAACCCAGCTTGGGTTCACCATGCAGGATCAGTCTGTCCCAGTCTGTCCCACACTAAAAACGAATGGTTCTATATAGTGCCAAATAAGGGTTATTTGGCTTTCAACCATAGCGGATCTCTTTTTGGTGCTGAATAGAACTTTTTTTTAAAGATTCCATAAGAACCATGCTCATACAGCTCAAATTGGAACCTGTGTGGTGCTATAAAGAACACTTTCCTGGCTCTTTTCCTGAGCGATTAGGTTTAAGTGCCTTGGCTTGGTGATTCAAACCAGCGACCTTTCAGTTACTGGCCCAACACTCTTCACTGTTAGGCTACCTACTGTATATATAAAAAAATAGGTCCTATACAGCACAAAAAAAGGGTTCCGCTGCATAGCATAATGGTTACAACCCTTTTTCGGGCTATATAGAACCCTTTTTATGGTTCTTTACAGTACCTTTATGGACAATGGTTTCATAAAGAACCTTTTCAATCTTGCGTATGTGTAACGGCGTTCTAGATCTTCCTCCTCCTCAGACGAGGAGAGGAGAGAAGGATCGGAGGACCAATACGCAGCGAGGTATGATGACATAATGTAATTTATTGAAAGACGAACACAAACACGAAAACACTTGGAAAATTACAAAATAAGAAAACGACGTAGACGAAACCTGAACATGGAACTTACATAACTACACGCAGAACTCACGGACAGGAACAGACTACATCAAACAAATGAACAGCCAAAACAGTCCCGTGTGGTGCACAAACACAGACACGGAAGACACAGGAGACAATCACCCACCAACAAACAGTGTGAACAGCCAACCTATATATGGTTCTCAATCAGAGGAAAACGTCAAACACCTGTCTCTGATTGAGAACCATATAAGGCTGATTACAAGACCTAAACATAGAAACACAAAACATAGAAATGCCCACCCACACTCACGCCCTGACCGACTAACACATACAAAACAACAGAAAATAGGTCAGGAACGTGACAGTATGCTTAAATGTGTGGGCCATACAGATAAACCATATGAATTTCAGATGTGATCACGTGATCGCATGTGATTGCATGTGAAGTGAATGTGAAAATATGTGATAACATGAAACTCCAAATGTGAAAACTTCATCTCGTGAAATAAATGTGACAAAATGCACATGTCAAAATGCAATTCCACATGTGAGAGCTCAATTTTCACGTGAAAAACGTTAACATGTAAAAGTGCAAATTCAATTTTCACATGTGAATGTTTTTCTCCTCGTGAAAGGTTGGTGTTAACATGTGAACTCTAAATGTAATACATGTGAACATATGGTTTCACATATGAACAAATTTCAGCTCAATATGTGCAAACAGCTGCAGTATTTCACATGTGAAAATGCAATTACCATGTAAAAATGCAATGTTCACATGTGAAACTACAAATGACACGTGAATTTCAAAGGAATTAAATTCTATGGGGGTTTTTAAAGTAAGTGGTATGATGTTCAGCTAAAATTGTGTAAAAAAATCTTTAATAAATGACAATATGATTACATTTGACATGATCGCTTATTACTGACTTTTTAATAACATGACCCTACCTGGGATTTGAAATGGCAACATCTGGATTTGGGGTATGCTGAGCTTTCTGCTGCGTCGCAAAGTCTGCAGCATTCCTCTACACATTCATTACCAATAATATGTCTCTGCACTCTGCCATCTGCACTTCTATTTTAGTTACCACTTAATCTGACTATTCTCTCATCATTGATCTAAATTACTTATTTCAGCAATATGAGGGGTTTTCTGTATTGTTGTTTAATGTTGGTGGGCATATTATTCTATGTTAATGTTACCCCTGAATCACTATGATAAATATGATAGAATTTCTTGAGTGTATTTTTAACAAAGCTGAGGTTTACATGAATTAAGTCCAAAGTGTATGCATACAGGTGAATTCAGTCATTGACACAGACATGGTGGTGTAGCAGAAATATCGGAATACTGTGAACCAAGGTTGTCAGTTCAAATCCCGGTTGAGGACATGTTGAATAGTATAGTTGAATATTACTCTATAAATATACATACACAGTCAAATGTGTACATTGAAAACACTATAGGCACTGTTTGTGTGTGTATCTGAACAACTCATTTTTGTTTGCAGGGCACCAGCTGTGAAGTCTTGTGAAAAATATTCACAAGTGAAAATTTGAATCCACATGTGAAAGGTTATGTGAAATATCATCGTGTGAAATTTCATATGATGTCACATGTGGAATTTCACATGAAATAAAATGATCATGTGCAAAACGTGACAGTTTTACATGTGAAATCATGTGGTTTTTCCTTAAGGGCAGTTCTTTGTAGATCCTTCTTAAGAACCATACAGGTTTTTTTGGTTATATTATATGGTTAAAATTCCAGGTGAGCGATCTCTGGAACAGCTGGGTTCCCTAAAGAAATAATTGAGAACCACTGACTTAGACAACAGTTCTCAGAAGACCATACTTTAGTCTTTCACAAGACACCATTATTGGTGTGGTCATTTATAACATGTAATGGCATAACACAAAGGATTAGATGACAGGAATGACAGACTCCCTCACGGTTGCACAAAAAGAGCTGTGTACAAACCACTCCCCAAAATATACTGCTACCTATACATTTTAATTATCGCTTAAAGTTGCAAATAACCCTTTTGTGAACTGCAAAGAACCATTAAAGAGCTCAAAGGGTTCTGTGGGTCATTATGGTTCACCCTTCCCAAAGAACCCTTGAGGAACCCTCTTTTCTGTGCAGAGGAATGGAAGTGACTGGGCAGACAGGCAGCGTCTCATACAGCAGGCAGGGGGTGAATGGCCTGCCTGTCCTCCATCCATCCATCCCTCCCTCCCTGAATCTGACTGTTATATAAGCCCTGCTCTCCAGATGTCTTCCTCCTCTTCTGTCTTTGTCAAGTCAGATTGCAGGACGGCTAATTCCTGGAAGATGCAAAAAATGTAGTGTGCTCCCGGGTGTGCTGTGTCTGGACTATGTGTGTGTGTGTGTGTGTGTGTGTGTGTGTGTGTGTGTTTGGGATGAGTGAATAGTAAGGAGGTCAAGGATTCTCACATGGGTATCCTCTCTCCTCTCCTGGGTCCCATTTGGCTTGAAGTTATTGTCATAGAGTGAGGGTTATCATAAGCTGTCATAATAATTTACATGCAGCCATAAATGTCATGGTCAATCACTCGTGCATAGCATGAGTGAGTGTCAGAGTGTCATATCAGAGCAGGGACTCTTAACATCTGGTAAAGGTCAGAGAGACTGATGCTATTTATTCTCACTTCACTCTACATGTCAACAGTTCCTGTCTAAAAAGTGATGTTCCTGTGCTTTATATATATATTTGTTACCAAGTAATTATTTGATATTGAGATAAAAATGTCTGCATTGGACCTTTAATGCATTCATCATTGAGTGATGAGATTCCATTAGATAGGCTATTGACACAAATGTAAAGATGCTGATCCTATATTGCAACTCATAAGTTCCTCATTAGGACCATGAAATACATTTAAGATACAGTATATAACTGGATGGATACATGGATACATAGGATGACATATGAATAAATATAGACATGTCTCTACCTTGAGTTTATCTATGCAGTAGATGGAAATGTTAACCATATAATGAAATTAAAGATGTCCAGTTGTTGCAGTCAACTATATCGCAAGCATGGTTCAGTTTATTATATCATCATGATTCAGTTTATTGCACTTTTTCAGAGTGAAATGAGGTGCATTGAAGTCCGAGGCAAAAATTAAGCAGTGAACCGTTCACAACCCTGACCTTTCAGCACAGATGTTGCTTTCACATTACATTTCTGTCTCCTTCTGCACCACAGCTGCTGTGCATTCTATGATGTCACAATGAAATGTCTGTATGTAGAATCCCAGTAGGCTATACTGTAGGTTACTCTCAGACAACACAACAACAAGTCTTTTGTTGCTTGGTGAGCTACAAGTGGCCATGTTTATTTTTTTTATTTCACCTTTATTTAACCAGGTAGGCAAGTTGAGAACAAGTTCTCATTTACAATTGCGACCTGGCCAAGATAAAGCAAAGCAGTTCGACACATACAACAACACAGAGTTACACATGGAGTAAAACAAACATACAGCCAATAATACAGTAGAAAAAAAAAAGTATATACAATGTGAGCAAATGAGGTGAGATAAGGGAGGTAAAGGCAAAAAAAAGGCCATGGTGGCAAAGTAAATACAATATAGCAAGTAAAACACTGGAATGGTAGATTTGCAGTGGAAGAATGTGCAAAGTAAAGATAGAAATAATGGGGTGCAAAGGAGCAAAATAAATAAATGAATAAATAAATACAGTAGGGGGAGAGGTAGTTGTTTGGGCTAAATTATACATGGGCTATGTACAGGTGCAGTAATCTGTGAGCTGCTCTGACAGCTGGTGCTTAAAGCTAGTGAGGGAGATAAGTGTTTCCAGTTTCAAAGAGTTTTGTAGTTCATTCCAGTCATTGGCAGCAAAGAACTGGAAGGAGAGGCGGCCA